>NC_070590.1:12395235-12695235 GCF_027409825.1 Scomber japonicus | reverse complement strand
ATGACACGGATCTGTCATTAGTTGACACATGAAAAGACTAAGATTGCACTACATTGCTAATGCACCTGAGCTTGTCAACATTCAACACAAGATGAGATAAAAAACGTGGATAAACACTCAGACCAGGGGAATTACAGGAGTGATGGTTTTGTTTTACCTGATTAAATTTTAAATAAAATCTTAACTATAAAATATAATTAGAGTTTTGCTCCAAATAGGTCATTTCTAACACTCGGTATGATAGGTGGTAACTCAAACTTACTGGCTTTCCATCTATTTTATATGAGAGAGCACTTTTGAAAATTAAGCAGATAAAGAAATAAAACCCTTTAGAAGTCGACAAAAACAAGTAGATTAACAAGTTTCAAAAAATGTGTTGTGACAGATCACTCAACAGTACTCTCCAAACCCCTTAAATGTTTTGTGTTTCTTTTACAAACCAGTTGATTCCCCTTTCTGCTTTTGATCAGCCTCTCTGAATTCTGGCAGCTTCGAGAAAAGAACCAATAAATCAGTCCATCACAGAGATGAGAGGTAACCTTGCCATCATGGGAAAGATCTTCTCTTCCTGTTGTTAAAAGCAACATGTTTTCTCTTCAACACAACAAGGTATGAATGTAAATGCAAAGAATAACTAGTGATAAAAAGAAAAACAGGCTGTGTGAAATAAAGAACAATCTAAATGCAATCAGTGTGATACACTTTAGAATAAAATCAACCTGCCAACATTTCATAAAAGCCTGTCATTTGGACTCTTCCTCCTAGTAAAGGGCCTCCAATTTCAGTGATCTGTTAATGATACCACATAACCAATTTTTGACACTTAAAATGGTTATTGTTCAGCCTGTACCTGCTTCCATGTTAGCATTGTGCCCAAGAAGCCTAACTCTTGATACATACATCCTACATACCTTACCAACATACCTTATACCTGCAATCATTCATTCCCTGTCGTAGTCAAAATGCACATATATTGTAGCACTGAATATTTAATAAAGGTCACTAAATTAGTGTTGCCTTGACCCAGTTAAAGATGGTATACAGTACTTCTGATCTTCCTCATAGTCCACCATGTTGGCTACAGCTATTTAACACTAGTTATAACCATTTGTAAAATAAAGTGCAACACATATACATACGTATCATAAAGCATCACGTTATTTTTACACAAATAATTTGATGTTTTTAGGAAGAAATTACAGTTTTGAAATGGATTGAAATGGATCATTGGACTGACCCCCATCATGCAAAGGCAGGTCGTAATGTATCTTCCTTAAATCAGGGATACATCCTGTTACCACAGTCGGATTAAAAATAAGTTCAGCATTCAACTAGCAATGAAGCTCCAAATATAAAAAGCCTCACTCTTGATATGGTGGCTAATTGAGGAATGATGCTATCATCATGCTTTTGGTATTTTATAAATGATGCTAAGTGTGAGCTGCTGGGATGCTCTGTTGTATGAAACAAAGCAATCCAGAGTCTCTGTAATGGAGCTGTTCATTATCAAACAAGCTTAAATAGAATATGCATTAAGGAAAATGAAGACGCAGAAGCATTCATGATGTCATCAAATTACAGAGAAGAGGAGCTGAGACTTTTTGTGTGTCAGTTTGGTCACATCACATTCATTACCAAAGTATTTTACTGAAGTTGTCTAATAGTATAAGCTTAAAGAACATGAAGTGCAGAAAAAACTGAAAATGCATTACAAACAATGAAGCTGCTCATCTGCCAATATTGTGGTTCACTTGTTGCTTCACCAGGGTCAGCTGCTGTGCATCAGAGAATAACAGAGGGAGAGACACTAGTCTTGGTCATTGATAACTGGGCTACTAATACTCGTGGCCTGGAGGCCACTCACAGCTTTTGAAAAAATTACATTTTACAGAACAAAAGTGTCCTCAATTTCTACACCAGAATTAGTAGAAAGCAGTAATTTATTCTGTGGTTACTTGTTCAAAAAAGAGAAAAACATTTCAGTGATAGGCTCTCTAGAAAGTAGGCCGACTTTAATTGAATCACAGAAAAAGGAAAAAGGTTTTTAATTCATTCATCTTAAGGCAAAGCATGAACGGTGGAAATTATTTAATTAGTGATGACTGCTGTGGCAAAGGATGCCTACATGACTTGCTTGATAATTTTGATTTACCTCAACAGTAAGCCTGGAGTTAGCACTGAACATCATACTTTTGGCTTTCCTCTGTCTCTTCTGAAAGTAGCACCCAGTCTGAGCTAATTTAATTTCAACTATAAGTGAGAGAGCCAAATGTAACAAGAAGCAGCCATAGTGGCATGTACCATCGCTGCAATGGCACTTCAAATGAGGAGCAATCAGGAAATTATTCATTTAAAATTTTCAGCTTTAGAGTTTAATTTTAAATGTAGATTTTATGAAACAGCATGACTACAAGAATGACTTATGCAACTCTGTAGCCAGGCCTAGAAACTGCGTATTTTCAGCCTCCTAGGAGGCGAGTCAATTTCATCTTACAGTTCATGACAAGTCATTGGAGCCGACAGAAATGATAAAGATTGCATATGAAGTCATCAGCAGCCACTGGGGAGGTACAAAGCACATAATAACTACTGGTACTTTCCTTTAATACTAGAACTACTTCAAAGTCATGTGAATTAAGTGTTCACCCAGAGCATGGCTAGAACTGGTGTTGTGATATCAAAATCAGCATTCAAATAAAGGTTTGTAGCTTGTGTGCCTATAGTAGATGTGTGCATGTGCATACATATATGTACTGTACTTACTGTATATGCCAATGTAATAGTAAACATTAAGCTGGCAGTATATTTTTAGAGTGTCCTTTACCCTCATATTAAAAAGGTCTGACCCACACACACAGATATTTGTACAGGGCAGTAAATACCAGTATCTTTCTAATGTATGGCTATGAACTTCACTTTATGGATTTGACTTTACCCCTTGTGCATAGTAAATCATGTTCTGCTCCACAGTCTTACTTTTGCATTAGCATTTAGGTGATAATATGACAGCCAGAGAGATGAGGCCATGTTAATGAATACACAAAGTAGCCATAGCACTGTTACTGGTTATTTCTCCCCATATGTATTCCCATGCATGTTATCAACCTTAGTGCATATCCATCCATGCTGTTATTCCCCAGGCAGCATAAGATCAAATCCTGCCGTAGCAGTGATGGATTATTCAGAAAATGCTTATACATTTTCTCAGTCATAATGAAAGAGATGTGAACTGAGATATGAATTATAAAGTCATAACAAGGTAAGTGTGACACTGCATCCAGTTGCTAAAAATAACAGCACTGCCCTCAAAATACCCAAAAGCTCTTTTTTTGCCATGTCACCAAGAGAGTGTGGCCTAATAGTACTCCTCATCTTCTTCTGACTTCTGAGCTGTCCAGGGCAAGAAGGAAGAAATCTGAGCATTAACAACCAAACCAAATTAAACTGAAGGAAGCTGTGCCTAAGCTAGAAGCACAAATACAACTCTCTTGAACAAATTAAGTATGAGCATAGCTGATTTAGACATATTTTAAAACTCAGGGTTGATTGACAAAAATGTTGAGAAACAGGATTTTCACTTTACTCTTGTAAAACTGTGATGGAAAGAATGTTAAGTCCATATTGTTTGTATAGCCCAATATCAGAATTTGGTACTGTAAATCACCATATCATTCACTATAGTGAAACTATAGTTTAAAAAAATTCATCCTCCTACCATGTCCTCCTGAAAGTAAGAATATTCAAGTCCAACTGAAATCACATTTAACCATCCCTCATTGAAGTCACAAATAATGTGCATGAATGCAAACATGTTTCTGAAATCCATTCTTAATAGTTTTTATTATTACTGAAAGAAATGAAAGGTCTTTTGGGAAATCTTTTTTGATGTTCCTTTTTGGGTTTGGGTTTGATTGACAGCAGCAGGCAGGCTTAGCTCCAGCCCACACAGGAGACCAAGAGAATAGCTTTAGTAATAATCTTGTGGTGTAGTTTACAAGCCATGGACAGACAGTGTGTTGTTGTGAAGTGCACTTTTCCTCTGTGCGTGTTTGTTTGGTGGCTACGGTATTCCATCAAATTAATACAGAAATATTGGCCTGTCATCATGATATGAAAAAATATATACTGTAGCAGGGAAAAAAGTAATTTAATTTTAGTTGGGCTTTAAAAGTAGGATTTCAGCTAAATTAAATGAGGCAGCTGGTGACGTGGAGATGTCTAAACGTCACGACTGATCCTCAAAGTGCCTTTGAGCATCCAACTTCACTCTCAGCTGATCCAGTGCAGTTCTTCTGTGACCTCTCATAAAGGCTTACAACAAATTAATGCTTAAATAATTTCAAGGAAATAAATACAAAGTTCAGTTGCCTATATGCTTACAAGTCTGCTATGTATTACAACTCACAAAGTTGAATGTTACATCTGATAACAGCCAATGATTTATTCAAAAAAAATTGTTGCCTACTTTATTACAGAATAAAACCTGTGATGGAAACTGCTACAAACACCCTGTAGTATTGTAAATATGGGGACATTGTTGAGTAAAGCTTAATTTTTCTTAGTCTGGGCCAAGAAACAGTGCATTTTGCTATTACATTAATGTATACTGTTCAGGAAGGTAAATATTTACACACTGATTAA
This sequence comes from Scomber japonicus, assembly GCF_027409825.1. Classification (NCBI taxonomy): domain Eukaryota; kingdom Metazoa; phylum Chordata; class Actinopteri; order Scombriformes; family Scombridae; genus Scomber; species Scomber japonicus. The sequence goes on along the minus strand of NC_070590.1, from coordinate 12,690,594 downwards.
CCAGATTTGTTATACAGTGCATTGAGGAAGTATTCAGATCCTTTAACTTTTTTCACATTTTGTTGTATTGCAGCCTTATGCTAAAATCATTTGTCATGTAATTTTTTCCCCTCATCAGTCTACACTCAAAATCCCATAAGTACAATGCAACAACGGAATATTAGATTATTTTGCATATGTATTAAACTTGTCACATTGCCACAGGGTCTGAATACGCACTCAGTACTTTTGGCAGCAGTTACAGCCTCAAGTCTTCTTTTGTGTGAAGGGACCAGCTTTGCACACCTGGATTTGGGGATTTTCTGCCATTCTTCTCTGCAGATCATTTCAAGCTCTTTAAGGTTGGAGGGGGAAGGGCGGTGGACAGTCATTTTCAGGTCTCTCCAGAGATGTTCGATTGGGTCTAAGTGAGGGCTCTGGCTGGGCCACTCAAGGACATTCACAGAGTTGCCCATAAGCCACATTGTCTTGGCTGTCTGCTTGGGGTCATTGCGGTATTGGAAGGTGAGTCTTTAGTCCAGTCTGAGGTCCTAAGCATTCTTGACCAAGTTTTCATTATGGATATACTTTGCTGAGCTTTCCCTCAACCCTGAGGAGCCAAGATTTTTATAACAGTCCTTCCATGCTAAAGTGTGTCAAACATAAGTAAACATAACATAAGTAAAATACTGGTCTATATTTTTTTAAGTTATTTAAGTTTTTAATAATAGAGATACACTGAACTTTCTGTTATTTTGTCAAAATACCCAGTGTATTTGATTAGATTAATTGCAGTGATACTAAAAAGCAGAAGCAAACTTATTATTTTATGTATGCTAGTATTGTGGCAAGTAAAGCTTTGTGTTGATGCCTTACACTATATAGTCTTACATACGGTATATATGCAGAAGCCTTATAAAGTGACTGGAATGTCATTTTGAAACCACCCACAAAGATGTTGGTGGCACAAAAGGCAGATTCCATATTTAAACAGGAACATCTATTGACACAACATTTAGTTAATTAGCGATGCACCTTTTTAAAGAGTGCAGCAGACTATAAATTGAGTTCTCTCCCTCTCACAGTCAACAGTGTGTTTGTAATCCTGTTTGCAACACACATACACTGTCAAACTCACTGCCAGGCTCAGCAAGGAAGACAAGCAAACAGAGTTGCGAATACACACACACACACACACACAGGCACACACACACACACACACACACACACACACACACACACACAGCTACTCATGTATGCTGCAAAGTAAGCAGTGTACTTTAAGCTAAAATTGCCTCCATTATACACTTGCAAAAAGTTGGCAAGGGCATGGTTTTCAAGAAAGGAAAATGGGAGAGCAAGGAGAGAGAGAGATCCAATGGATGAAAGGATCAAGGAGGTTAAAGGAGAAATGGGGGGGGGGTAAATCAACAAATTGGATATCAAATTAGATTATGAGTTTGGACATGTCTTTTTGTGCACTCAGGCCTGCTCGCTTTAGCCTCATTCTCTATCTGTTTCTCCCCCTGTCTCACCTGAATAACAGACAATAATGTAAGAAGATGGTGTATATTTGACCAAGCACACTGCTGGAGATGTGTCAGCCTCACTCAGGAAGGAGAAGGACAAGAGATTGACTTGTATACACTGTGGAGCATCATCTCTTACCCCTATTCTGTTATTTTTCACTTTCACCACTCTGTACACAGTACACTACAGGGCAGCAGAGTACCTGACCTAATTAGGAAAATCTAACAGAAAAAATAGATTGCCACTCCAAAATATATACTGTAGTTTTTAATCCTTTGGGCATTTCCTGGATGCAAGAGTTCTGCAGCAAACAATTCAGTGAAGGGAGTGGGTGGTATGTGAGGGGCCTCATTGAAGAAAACTCTGCTCCAAACAACAAAGGCAACATAACACCCTCCTTTGTTGCTATCATTCATGCTCTTTTGTCAAAGTAGATTGCTTTTGCTCTTCACAGAGGCAGAGTTCAATGGCAGGTTTTGGGTTTCATAAGAAAATCTGAACACACAGATTTGTCCATGTGTATGTTTATGCAAAATTAACAACCCCTCTGTCAGATTTGGATCAACTTGATGAGATTGTTCTGAACATGTCACAATGAAAATTATACTAAAGCAGACACACACACATACAATGTCAAACAAAACAGAGAATGTTAATACAGTAGTCACCAGAGTGAGACAAGGCAAAGGGGGATCAGGGCTGCAGTGAAAACAGAGAAATACATGGAATTGTGAAATCAAGCAGGCTGAACAGAACATACTGTAGCACATGTCAATACTCACGCATCTGTATTCTCAGGGGAGGTGCTCTCACAAGGCTCTAAAGCAGGGTTTATAAACCTTTAACAAGCCTATGCCCCCAGTTTTAGTATCCATAATTCTCCTGATTGCAGCAATTAACTGTGAAATTGAGTATGGCATTATTTCACCATCTATTTTCAAGAGCATGACAGCTCTGCATTATATAAAATGATTATTCCTTTTTAAACATTTTTCATTGGTAAATGCCTCAAACAAATATAAATCATTCCTAGAAACTCAGCCATATCTGCATAACAAGCAACCACATGTAGGGCCCCAACCCCAAGGTTGAAAATAACTTTGCAGTTTCCAGTACTCCATCATAATGACAAAAGCCATTAAAAATAATGGGAACATGTCATTATAAAATGGCAGAATTAATGCAGTTCCTCATCCACAAAGTCTTCATAAACTATTGGAATAGCATGGTAGCTCTTTATTGAACGCCTTTGATAATAAAACTGGAGCTACAACAATGTGTTACACTAATTTATACATAATTTGCCTTTGACCCCCTTGCAATACTTTTAAAAGCACCTCACTCTGAGATATTAAGCCAGTAAATACTGATAAACAGAAAAACGGTGGACAATCACACCATTGCAAAATGTCCTCCTCACATATTCCAATAAAAAAAAGCTGTTGAAGTCATAACGTCTCTTACACATTGCACGTGATCAGCAGTGGAAAGGTACTGGCTAATACATAGACAGCAACATGCTGTCATAAAGCCAATGAGCAAGTACCAGCTTTAATGGGGGTTGATGAACAATACAACTCCTATTGCAAAGAGCTGCTTTGTGTGCCCCACCATGGCCTTGCTTTCCACATCAGTAGCCAACACGCGCACTGGACAAAAAAAAAAACAATGTAACCTCTCAATTGGGATGAGGGTAGAATACTTCATACTTAATCATCCAAGACCTTGACCTTCTAATGTTCTCAGGCATGAAGGATAGATTTTGCATGTGGCGCCTGTTACAGATAATCATTTATCATTACAGCACTGGGATGAACTGGCAGGGCATGCAGATCATTCATCAAGTCAATGTCAAAGCAAGCAGCATCACTCTGTTGAAAGTGATGTGAAAGAGGTCTGCCTGCTCATTGCAAAAGAGCCTCAAGAACCAAACATGATTGTCAATGAGGCCAAGGAACCACTGGACTGTATGTATCTGCTGATACCCTGCAAGAAACCCTTTGGGTCCAACACTGACCAAAAGCCAATCTCACTCCAGACAATAATAGTGGATTTCAACTGTCAATCCTCCAAAGACAATAAAAATGGCCATCATGTTTATTGCACAGTTCTATGTGGACCCTGCATGAGTGCTCCCCTCACACGCAGGAACTGTCTTTAAATTATCTATAATGCCTTGGGGACAGACAGAAGACAATGGCACTAGAGGAAGTTAATACTTGATCTGGTCACTGCAGGGATACTGGTGCTCTGAATAGCACTTTGACAACTGTGAAGCAACCAGAAGATTGTCTGTGCCCTTCAAACAAAAAGCAATCAATCTTAAACAGATTTCAGCAATGACACCTTCAAAGGTGGACCAAAGGAGTGATGAAAACTGGCTTTGCTTTACTTTAGCAGTCCTGCAACAGATGGTTAGTACAACAAGGAGAGCCAGGATATGTACATTGAATACTGATCGTTTTAGTGATAGATTTCCATAGTATTGAAGAAGTTACTGAACACCACCTTGATGATGTGAGGTGCTATCTTCAGTTTCACTGAACTGTATTAAATCTTCTCTACCCTCTGACTGAGGAAGAGGGGCCAAGCATTACCCCACTCCACCCCACTGTTATTACTGTGTGATTCCACTCTAAACAATGCTGCCATGTTGCAGATGACAAAACCTGGCATTCAGTGTTTTACAGCTGGTCTTCCATCCCAGTGGTAATGGGGTTGGCACAGAGGTATGTCACATAGGAGACAAATTTTGAAGAGGACATTTTCATCTTATTTGTATTGTTATTTATACTGTTATGATGTTGGTACGTACATAAAAGTGTTCTCTATAAAACAAAAGCCCAGGATTCAGCTTGCTCTAAATGCTCTATTTGCTACTTTACTCTATTTTCTCCTTGTAACATTGATAGATATTTCACAAATGCCCACAAACTGTCCATAGCCTTTGTTGCTGTAAGGTTGTTCCAAAGGTTGCTTGTCTTGTCCACTTACACTCATCAGAAGCTGGGCTGATGAGACAGGAGCTATGACAGCCTGTTTCAGATAGGCTGAACAGGGGGGCTGCATTAAAGGCCAGTATAAGATAGTTTTTGAATTGTAAATTGTGCAAAGATATTACAGTAGAACTCTGAAATAGATACACCTGAAAATGTTCATGAAATGTGCCATTAAGCATACCTAGCATACCATCATTTATGTATTGTTGACCCTTGTCAAAGTAAAAATTCTGTGACAAAACTATCTTATCTTATCTTGCTAGTGCAAAACTCTCCACAGTGTATCAAATATGATATGAATGAGGAGGTCCAAGTATTCTCAATCACAGTGCTTGAAATGGAAGTTGTAAGTTGCCTGAGGCAAATTTGCTTTTACAGCAGTATTTCCATGTTAGGCATTGTTGCTTCCACAAGAGTTCACTTCACCGGCCATCCCTGTTTACTCAACAGAAACATTGTTTAGTATAGTTATAATTACAAATAAGTGGATGTATCTGTCTTGTAAAAATAGATAAGGCAATCTAAGAGAAAATGTTAAGTAGTGATGTACATTACACAAGGGTGTACATTGCAGAAATCTCTGAACATCTGTCAAGCAGCTCGGCTGAAAGCACCCACTGTAGAAAGTCAGACTTCTGTGATGGCTACACTGTTGTTCACTTAACTCATTCAACAGCTCTGCTTAATTAATATTTATACCTTTAGAGTAATCTGATATGATCTGAAATACAGATTGACTATCTCCAGACAAATCTAAATGTTTTGTCAAGTTTCACTCTTACTGACTTATGAAACTAGGTAAGTAACCCCAAATTAATAAAGTGAGTTTACATTATAAAAGAAAAATAATTTCACGCTGATGTCTGCCTGTGATGCACCCTAGACTGCAATCTCCACAACAAACAATAGCTACTTTGCCTTTTCTTTTTGATGTGGCTGCCAAAACAATTTCAGAGCATATAGTCACTAAAAGGAATTAAATGCCTTCTATGCCAAATAAGACACTCTCACAGATGAAAGTAGCCTTGCAGGTAGAAATGAAACCCTCATGACAGAAATTCACCAACACAATTGCTCCCTTGATGACACACTCCCTCTCAGTCCCATCCACACACACACACACACACACACACACACACACACAAACATGCAAGCACACAGTGATTGAGCCAGAGAGACACAGGGGGGATTTGCCCAAACGAGCTGTATGTGAAAGATGAGTGTTCAGTGTAATCCCTGCAGAAGGTAAATAGACCAGAGAGGTTTTATATAGAAGCCAAGGAGCAGAGCTGAGAGTGTCACCTCCTGCTGAGGCTTTGAAGACTGGTTGGAGAGCACAGAGCCAGATAGGACAGGGAAAACAGGGAGCAAGCATCTGTTTTTTGGCTTGGTCGGTTGCAGTTGGGCTGTTTTATCTGTCTGCCTGCCTACTTCTCAGTCTCTATATTTATTTCCCTTTTCAATCTTGCCCTATTTTCCTTAGTGTCTTTGTGTGTATCGTTCTCTGTCTGACTGACTTCTTCTCTATGAAGATAAGATGAATCTTTAATGATCCACTGTGGAAACTTTTCCTGATGCAAAAGTCATAGCATGAAGACAGGGGAGGGGGGGGGGGGGGGGGGATATAAACATGAAAACAGAGTATAAGGAATTGGTATTATGTAAAGTTATCTGAGTTGTCAAATGATAGTTTAACTAAATCAAACATGTTTCTCCAGAACTTTTCAGGAGCTAAGAAAAGCAACAACCTCAACTCATTTATGGTGTCATTCGATGGGAGTTTGAGCCCAAGACACAGCAGTTGTTTTGTCAATCCAGAAGGCAATAAGATAAAATGAAAATGATTTAGTATACACAGCACACACACTAGAGAATCGAAAAAAAGCGACAAGTAGTAATTGTTCAATAAATTGTTCCTAGAAATGCAATATGACCAGCACACCAGTGTGTCAGTGGTTTAGAGAGGATTTTAGAATGACATAGGTCGAGTAACATTGGTGAAAGCAGTTTTTCTCGAGACAGAGCACTCACTCGCTGCCATTTATAGGACAGTTTTTATTTCACTGTCAGGTTTTTGATTGATCACTTCCTCTGAACCGAGATGATTTCCTGTCCGTGACTGAACCTGCCGACAGAATTTAATTTGGGAAAATCCTTTAATATAGCTTCTCAATCGCTGGTGTTGGGGCACACTCTACTGCTGCTCCACTTCATGATTTAAACTGATAAGATCGCTGTATTTTTAGCCATGCTAGTGGCCAAGCTGTAAGAATGTCCACTGTTGTATGGTTGGTCAATTCGGTATAAAAATGGATGGTTCCCAAATGGTTAATCCTAGTATCACTGATTTTTTATCTAGTGCCACAAAATGTCCATATGTCCAACACTTCATTTGACATTCAACATTAACATCTTAGCTTATACTGTATCATATTAAGCCAAGTCTGTCAATCAAGAGCTGAACCTGACAAGTCCAATATGTAATGAAATGACAACTGTACAGTTCAAGTCATTTTAATTAGGTAGCATTGGCTTTTAACTGGTGTCTACCCCAGGCCAAACTTTCAGTTTTTTTCTTTACTTTGTGGATATAAGAATATCAAAGCTTGTGTCCAGTTTTTATCCGTCCAACACTTGTTTACAGTTGTTTTGTTTCATAAAAAACATTAACTGCAACTTTAACAAATTGAACTGATTTCATTACAATAATTGAAAAAATTCTAGAAGAAATCAAACTTTCTTTTTTATAAATTTGGAATTAATGGTAGTTTGTTACTGCAGCTGCTGCTCATTCTATCGTTTCTCCTGTGTCTATCACTCAGTCTCTCCCTCTCATCTCTTTATCTGCATTGCAACACTTTTCTCCCTCCCACCACCCCAAGCACCATGTTTCTCCTCACCCTTTCCCTCTCATCAGCCACCATATCTACCTCCCCCCTTCCCCTTCATCTCCCACGTTGTCATCCTCCACCCCACCCCACCATTTCTCACTCTGTCAGCAGTGAGATCAAAGCATCAAGACCTGGGGTATTTAACCCATCACTGGTCCTGCTGATCAGCACCTTCTAAAGTCCCGCTGGCAGACTGACAAAAGGATGATCATCGTCCACACACACATATACACACACACACAGAGAGAGAGAGAGAGAGAGAGACGGGACTAGTACAGACTCATACAACTTTTGTCAAATAGCTTCATATGTTTGATATGCTTTAATTAATGCAATATCTTTTTTCTTACACATTATCATCAAACTAATGAATGTATTATGGTGCATTCAAGCACGATGGTCTTCATGTGACAGCTCTTTAAATTGTTATAATCTTTTCCTTCGTCAGTTATGGCCGGTCAGGTGGGAATAGTGATAATGTGTTTCTCTAGGGGGGAATCCCAGACCCCAGCCTGTGTTCACGCCCTAGTCAGTGTGTGTAAAATAACGTTAATTCATCTGAGGCACTAATTTATAAGTTTCCTTGATACAAGACTGTTGGTTACAATTACACTACTAAGGATTTTTTGTATTAATCTGTATTGCGCTCTTGCCTTGATGATGAAAGAACAACATAAACCGAACCCATCCGAAAACTGGGACCCCAAAACCATGATATGAACCGAACTGTGGATTTTGTGAACCGTTCCACCCCTAACACATACACACACTCACAGCACTATGCAGACTAAACAAAAAGTAAGCAGCAAAGATAAGTCACAGAATGTTGTGTGTGTGTGTGTGTGTGTGTGTGTGCAATGCATGGATGCTTTAAAATCAATATTACACAACTCATTTTTGGTGTGTTTAGGACACACCCACACACACACACACACACGTAAAGACGAACGCCTAAGCCTACAAGGAGAGGGAGGAAAAGAGGACAGGTTATTGGCCTTTAAAACGCATAAAGTGCTGATGCCCGCCATCGATTGATATCTTTCATCTGTTCGATGGGGTGAATGCATGCATAATCACAATTACAGAGGGCTCTGATCTTTAATCTAAAGCCGATTTGTGTCTGTCGATCCCTTTCATTTATATTCATTAGCTCTTTGAACCTAAAGGTAGATTTCCTTTCACACTGTTGAGGTCAGATGCGGCTTTCTGTTTCTCTGTCACGTAATTTTTGTATAGTTTCTCCCTCTTTTCCTCTCTGTGTGTATATCCATCCACCCATCCATGAAATCCATCCATATTTTAGAAAAGGTCACCTTGCCCTTTGATTGAAGAGACAATGCGGAACATCTAAACTAAACTTTGTTGGAAAAGGCTGCCTCATCTGTTTTTCATTGTGAATGCTCCTGCTAGAACATTACTTCAGTTTCAAAGTGGTTTCATCATAAAATGGGTGCCTTCATAATATCCAAAGAGAGTAGAAGAGGCCATAAATTAGCCCATTTATTATTATTTCATCAGAGTTGCTAAAGTAAGCTAGTATTTTAAAGTGAGAGTGGATGTGGAAGTCAAAGGATTCAAACGTTTCCCGAAGGGAGACAAAAGCTAAACAAGAACTCTTGAGATCTTTCCATTAATTGACCCTCCAAATTGTGTGTGGAGATACTGTCTTTACAGGTTTTTAAAACAGGGACATAAAAGCAATATTCCTCTGTTGCCTCTACATTTCTATTTACAGCCTTTGGGATTCAAAGTACATATCAAGCATGTGAAAGAAAATGAACAATCCATCAAGTATATATGTGTGCATCTTTTTAAGCTGTCATGTTGTGAAGACTTGTGTGTAGAACTGACACCTTGAACAAGGCTCTCTTGAGTACCTGAACACTTCAAAGACTTAAAAGGCCTGCCTTTTCTCTCGTAGCCTTTCACCTCAAACTAACCTCAGATGTGCCATGTTTTTAAATGCTGTGATAAAACATGACAGAACAGCAAAGCAACTCCATAAAAAAATCAATTAATGTAATGGGTATAGGAAGACATTGGGTTTATGTACAAATGGGGGACTATTTTTCTCCTGACCTCTGTAAGCCTGTCTCAAAGACATCATAGCCAAATTGCTATGGGCAACTAATATTGACAAATCGTTTGGCAGTGATGATTGGGCTATTGATGATATGGTATAGGGATAGATATGAGGAAAGACACCCTGTGGCTGTAAGCCATGAAATCTGTAAACTGCACTCCTCACCAACTCATGAAGGCTTAGCTTCATTTTTTTCAGAGGGCTTGGTAATGGATGGAGATGGAGGAGATTTAAGTTTTAAATTTTTAAAAATGCTGTTCACCAGCTGTGATGTCTTTGGTTACCAAAGGAAAACAATGCTACAGTATAATCTCAGGTCTGCACTTGAGTATATTGCCCAGTATGGCAACATGCTGTTGTAGAAGACTGAAAACGACAACAAGCAGGAGCAGGCTCAGTCACAATATCCCCCCAAGTCCTTCTAAGATCTCTTCTACTGTGTAGAAAGTGGTTATACTTGAAACTTAAAAGACATATTAACATGTCAAACTTATGACAGTAATAACAAGACTAAATCCGGGAGGAGGAAAAGGCTGAATGAAGGACTCCATGTAAAGTTTTCTTGCTTTTCTTAACATTTCTTCATCCTTTACCACAGAGAAACATACAGTACATAATGATGGAAACAAACCAAAGGAATAAAATAAAAAACATCATCAGTTTGACAGCTGGAAAAATCATCAGTGATGGAGAAGTAGTGGTGAAATCACATGAGACTTTGAGGATATTCTATTTTCACTAAGCCATGCATCATAGAGAGATAAAAATCCAGGGATGAAACAGACTGAATAAAGCAGGGACATTTTCATCTTTTTAAACTCCATTCACAGATGTCTATCCCCTCATCTTTTTACCCGTGTTCAAAATCAAGTTCTATCTCAACACTCATGACTCATAGAGCCAGAGAAAAACATGGACAGGAGCTTGTTAGCTTGTTGATATTTGTTAGTTTCGGGGTTTGCAAGTTGTCAAATCCTCGGTTGTTAACAGATGTGAGAGCCGACTATGCACATCACCAATTAGACAACATCAGCAGGGGGGCCGGGTGCAACTTGTTGTAGCAGAAGAAATTAATTACATCTTAGCCAAGCTTAACAATAGTCCATAATTTTAATCATTATTGTTCATGTCATCATGGTTCATTCACAAGTCATTTATTGTGAATGACGTGTCAAGATCTGCATTATGCAAATCGTGTTCCTGTGAGTTGACAGCTCCGGTGCTCGGATGCACCCTGTGAGGTTTGATTGCGTATGTAATTACTGTTTTTTCAGCTTAATTTGTCAGTAAATTAGCCCTGACTATATGACGAAAACATTGGCTGATTTCAATCTTTGTAGAATGTTAACCTTTTGGTTGTTAACAAATCATGAATCTTTCTGGTTCAGTAATACAGAGGAGAAGAGTCAGTGGTGTTTTCTCCCTATGTTAAAAGGGTCAATTCACCCTGATCACAAAAACATATTTTTCTATTTAGCAGTCTAAGTGGAAGAAGATTTTTCTATTATGTGCGCCAAGGTTTTTCTAGGAGATTTCTACTGCCAAATTAATACAATGGAGGTGATTGAAATTTTATTTGTGCAGCTGAAAGGGCCAAATTATGTTAGAAATCTCAACAGCTAAATAAAGAAGAAACAATGTGCCAGTTGATTAGGGTAAGCCACAGGCCATCGTCTGTAAACACCAACAGATTTCTCACCTGAGTTTGGAAAAACACTAGTGATGCATGTGGAAGCTGTACTCTCACCTGCAGGTCACGCTTACTTCTTTTCAAAGTTAACTGTGTTTTAGTCTTCACAACTCCTCTAAAGCACTTAATAGTAGCCTGAAGCCCAGTCTCTTAATTGAAATTTTTGGTGCGCACTAAGAGACAGAGGCATTTTGCCTCACTTTCAGGCCGCAGGCAGAAAACGCCTCCATATCATCCCTCTTCCATCTCTTAGTTATTAGTTTTGATGTATTATTTTTCATTTGAAGAAATTTAAGCATTTAACCTTCGGAAGAGATTAAACTATATGATTGCTACCTCCATGCCCTCAGTTTAATTAATGTTCTTTTTAATGCCTGTTTTTCACTGAATGTGAGTGTAAGTGACAATATGGGCTAGGGATGGATATATAAGATGAGTTCTGGTTGGAGGGAAGGAAATGAAGAGTGCTGATATACCAACCAACCATGTTGTAATGTTTAGAATGGTGTGCATATAGAAAGCTTATTGAATTAGCTTTCTCTTCAAGCCTAAATTGCAGAATACTTAATTCATTTTGATTGCATTTTGATTGATTTGTATGCACAATAATGACACTCATGTGACTGTCTTCAAATCTGAATGAAAATTATTTTCCATGATATTCTCTGACTTCAATATTCCCACCAAATAAAGGAGAAAGAGCACAAGAGAGATAGACAGACAGCGACAAAAAGAGACTTAAGTTAGTTCAGGGTAAAAGCACTCCAAGTCCTGGAAAGTCGATAGGGTTACGTAACTCAATTTCCTCCAAGTCCCAGAACATCATGAAGATAATAGATTTCTTGTCAAGGGAATGTGGTGTGAGATGCCAGCTGCATGCACACACACACACACACACACAATACAGTACAGTACAGTACAGTATAGTACTGTAGTACACACAGCGGATGTTGACAGGAGGACTAAAAAACATGGGAAAAGTACAGGGACTGAAAAAAAATGTGAGTAAAATAGAAACTGGGGGGGGGGGTTGCTTGCCAGAGATAAAATGAATAGGAAGGATAGCTGGAGGATAAAAAGAGGCCCACAGGGAAATGCAGCAGGCAAACAAAAAGTTGAAGAGAAAGAGAGAAAGAAAATTGACCAAAGAATGCATAAAAAAGGTGGGAGATAAAGAGAGAGAAAAATGTAGGAAGAGGAGGTGAGGAGAGAATGAATAAATTGACCACTGCTTTAAATGATCCCCTTGGGGAGAGAGCATGAAGAGGAATAGTTGAAGAGAAGAGAAAAGAAAAGAAAAGAGACCAAGAAAGACAGAGGTAAAAGAAAGAATCATATAAAAGCAATTAAAGGTCAAATCATTTTGCTTGAGAATCCAGCAACATTGAGGCTGAGTTGATTGAAAGAGAGATGAAGAACATGAAAGGGGGGAGGATGGAAGGACAGAACAAAATTGGGAAGGCAGAGGTGGGGAAAGAGGGAAGTGACGATAGCTAGTTTCACTGAAGGATTAGGAAGGACCCTAAGGGCCATCCCAGAGGAAGGGAGGCTGATCAGAGTGAAGCACTGACAGTTACTGGAGATTTAAATTCTCACAAGTTTCACATGAATTACCAAGGGTTTTCAAAGTAAAGTAGAGTTCACTTAGAAGTTTGTGCCACTGATGAAAAGACTTCTGAACTTCCTGTCACCTCAAAAAAGTATTTGGGTTGTACCCTTGCTTGCATCTTTGCTAAATGTCCTCCCAGGAGAAACAACAGAACTAGTTGTTTCAGCAAGATAAAATGTTTATATAAAGGAGACCCCAGTCAGCTTAGTGTCCTAACATTGGATACTTTTGGTTTCTTTTAACCATGACCACAATCATTCCCTAACAATAACCAGGGTGTATTAACCATAGGACCCTAACCTAGCCTTAAAAAGTAGTATTTTTTATCCCAAACCATGATGTTTCCCTAAACCTAACCAAACCCTAATCATACTGCAGCTGTGCAAGATCAGAAAATATTTTTATGATTTGTAATTGTCTTGGAGGGCACTCACATGATATTTTTTGATAAGTCATCTTATATGTGTCAATTTCGAGGGCAGTTACTGTACATTTACAGTGATAGTGACATATTTTGTTGTTTAATTTGGAGCAGTTACCCAATGCCCAAAATATGGTCATGACAAATCTTATTTACTTTATATGGACTTGGAACAACTTAATATGTATGGATTTTTCCTTGAACAGGTCCTCATTTCATTATCTGTTCCTAAATTGGCCAAAACTGTTGTTGTTTGTTGTTGTTAGTTTCATGAGTTTTGGACATCTGTAAAAACTAAAGTGACATTGAGGTGCATTATGACACTAATTAACAAAATTAATTGGGCATTAGGCTGCCAAATGATGCCAAAATGCCATTACTTTTGAGTCAGTAATGGCTAAATGTAACTAAACACTACATGGCTAAGAGTATTTAGATATCCAAATATTACATTGAAACGTGATAGTTGAACATCTCAGTCCAAAGCCATAGGAAATAATATGTTGCTAAAACGCCTAGACTTTTCTCCTTTTTGAAAAGTGGCTGCAGGAACTTACTTCCAATTCAGCCACAAGAACATTAGTGAGGTCGGGCATTGATGTTGGGTGAAAAGGCCTGACTCACAGTGGTCAATTAAATTCATCCCAATGGGGCTGGATAGGGTTGAGTTCAGGGCTATGTGCAGGAATGTTTTCCACACCAACATATATGAACATGGCATTGTGAATAGGGGTAAAATATTTTATATTTATTTTAGCATTGAAAATTACCTTAATTGTAAGTAAGGGCTTTGCCCTAACCACAAAAATCAGCGTTGCACAATGTTTGATCTATGAATAAATTTCCTTAACAAACCAGCTGCTACACTGAATCATTGGATAAATAACAGTTACTACTGAAAATGCACACTACACAAAAGTACATACATTTTCTCCAGTTTAAGTCTTGGTGTCTCATAATTACATTAAAATCCACTTTTAACACATTTATCAGTGACTTTTCATGTACAGTATATGATTACATTTATACATCAATATTTATAGTTAATCAGTGGGTTGATCAAATTGTATCTTTTCTGCCTAAAAAGCCTTTTCAATTAGGAAATCCCACCCCAGGATCATTTCTTAATTTGTGCCCAGAAAACACTTTCAGAGCTGTAGGGATTGAGAGTTTACCTCTAGACACTGAAGAGTTATTCAAAGCTCAGTTAAACATGTTGTTGCAGCAGTGAGGAATTAATTACCTCTCACTCTATATATACACAAATACAGCACTTTAGTGTTCCCAGCCATGTCCTGTTTTCCCACAAATATTCAACTTTCTGCTCAACAGTTGAAGTGTATTTTCTCCTCACTGATTTTATTTATTTATTTATTTTTTTAAATGGTACATTTCCCTGTCGCACATCCATTGCCTCAGTCTACAACTTTAATCGCATAGTGAGCAGCAAACTACAAAACGCTGTACAGTGCATCAGCTGTTGGACCATGTGTGCCATTCATGAGGGAATAAGGGAGGGAAATGAGACAGAGCAGAAAGAGGGGGAGGGAGGGGGGAAGTGTTTCTCTATGTTTCAGTCATGACAGTTTTGATGCAAGAGTTGTTGGATGTTGCTCATTCACGTATACCAATAAATGCATTAAATATTTAGAGAACCATATACACAATTACACATGCACTTGAGGCTCACACAAACATACATTATATATGTGTGTGTGTGTGTGTGTGTGTGTGTGTGTGTGTGTTCACTTAACCTACCAGACTTACATAAATGCAAATGAAATCCATACAACAATGTCTCTGCAGTCATAAATTAACTGACAACTACTGAGACTGTTGCTTACATGCATAGCCAATTATTTGATTAGCAAATAGATTGCAAATGAATCAACAACAACATTGATAACTGATCGTATCATTTAAGCAAACAATGCAAAACACTTACTAAATTCTAGATTCTTGAATGTGTGGTTTTAATTTTTAAACAGCTGGTGAAGTAAAACCAAACAGTACTGTCCTTTAATTTTATACCTAATACTTAATTAGGAAATACTAATGTATTAGTATTGGAATACAATGTCAGATTATTTATTTTTAAATTTGCATGCGATTGCAGAAGAAGTGAACAACAACCAAATCTTCTCATTAAATGTTTATGAAACCACTGACCTTACAAACAAGCAAGATTTGAGTGATCACTTTGAGGTAAATGAAGATTACTACAACACTGACCAGATTTATGCTGCTACGTTGACCAAGAAATAAGGTACCTCCTGCTGCATCTCTACATACCCCTGTAGAACAGCAGAGGCCAATACTATGATGGAGCCAGTGCTATGTCTGGCCAGTTCTCTTGTGTTGAGGCAAGAATAAAAGGAGCAACCAAATGCCTTCTTTGAACTGTTCTTCTCATGTCCTCAATCTGTTCCTGCAGGACGTAACACAAGATGTCCAATTAGTGTGGAACACTATCGACCTGTTCCAGGATTTGGCCAACTTTGTCCTGGAATCAACAAAGCACCTGGCAAGTTTCCAGAATCTCCAACAGGGAAAATCACACTGCACTGTGGCCATCTAAGAAACTGACAGGAGTGAGGGGTGAGGCTGGAAGCAAGGAATTTGGCCTTGTGAAACAGCTCAAGTCATTGAGTGTCAAAGGCTGAGATGGTCAGCAAGGTTTTTCAGGACAAAATAAACACAATGTGCAAAGAGAAGAAAGCTACAGACTGCCTCAAAACAAACATACTGATCATAGAGTTGGAGTCATGCTTTACAGATCTGTGGCAACATTGTGTCCTGCTGGCAGAAGGTCTAGATGTCAGTATCTCCAGCCTACAAAGAACAAAAAGAAGGCTTATCAGTGAGGATGACCTCTGTTGTTTCCTGTATGGACTCATGGACAGCAGCAGAGCAAAAAAAGGGCTGTTCTGAAGACCGTGATACTGTGGTGGAGCACCATTCCACTCACATTGATGTCAACAAGTTCATGGTGCAGCTGAGCATGTTCCTTGTCCCAGTGTCAGTGGTGGACTCAACAACTCCAATGACATGATGTTCAAACTGGCAAATATAGCCATCAACCACTTAGGTCACCTTGCCTGCCTCTTCAGCAAGGGCCAGGACCCTCCCAAAGGACCAGAATAATCTTCAGAAATCACCAAAATTTCATTTTCAGGGTGATAGTGACTGAAAACATACTTAAGAAGTACCCTGACCAAGGCAAGAGTCAAAATGCAAAGGATGGATAAGAAGGTGAGTGATTGGTTGGCCACCTCTTGATTTGCTTTCATTGCAGCAGCATTACGTTAAAATGTGGCATTCAAAAGACATTAGTAGTGTTAGTCTTATGCTACTTCACAACTAGAAAGAATGATTGGAGGTAGACGCTAACTTAGACATTTATGATTTCGAGAACTTTGTCCACAAAGATCCAAGTCATGTACAAACTCTGACTTTTGTCTCAGTTGAACTCTGATCACATGTAAATTTGTTTTTCAATAGGTTTTTGAAAAATATACCTTAAACAAGTATTTCTTTCAGGATGATGTTACAGTTTAGAAGTATATTCTTGTCAGAGACCATACAGTATGTGGATAATCATAAAAATGTGTTAATGTCATCATTTGTGGCTGTTATTGTTTAAATAGCCTCTGTATAATGTATAAGCACATTTTCTGTATATCCTAGGTTTCTATTAATAGGTTGCCTATACCCACTCTCAGCAAAGACAATTCTGAAATCTATTATGGTGATATTCCATCCAGTTTGAGATGACTACAGATGCACAAAAACAGTGTTTGCATATGAATTAAAGTTTGATTGATGATTTGTAGAACAGATTCTGGTATACTATCTCAGTGAATACAGGAAAGCCAAAAACATATGCCAAATTTATGACCACAGGTATAACTCAAAGCAGCTATTGTCTGAATGTTCATCAATTTATGGTAATATTTTGAGAAATGTTCTACAAAACTGGCATTTTGCTTAATTAGGTGGCTGGAAAAGGTACTCAAGTCTAAAGTGGGATTATCAGTGCAGCTTTGTGTCTTGTTAAGGGATTTATTTAACATGTATTGTCTTTTGATAAGACCCTGTCAGTGTTCCTTGTTGAAATGTTGGGGTTTTTTTAACCAAGACACAAAAAAGAGGAAATATTATTGAAAGTACAACTTAAATTTTCTTACGTTTCTTAAGTTACTACATTTTTGCCTAATGATTATTGTGATACAATAAAATTCTGATATAATTGTCTTTCTTTCTCTTTATCATTGTTTCAGTATTGCAGTTATCATTAATGGCAAAAACTAGACATATTTTAAAGGAGATTGAAGAACAAAAAACAAACCTTATTTGTGGATTTGAAAGTGAAATGTACATGAGGTGGAATCAAGTCACAAAAACTATTAAATATACATTGAGTAAAGTCAGACATTTTTTCTGAAAGTACAGAGTGCAATGAAAAACTAATATTTGAATATATACTGCAATATAAACTGACTTTTAGAGTCATGATAAAGACTCTATATTACAGGAATGAATGATATAAATGAAGACTTTCCTGCCATACCTGCCTTTGACTGTCACTAATCTTGCACCCCCCATTTTTAAGTATAACATGGCTACATCTTAATAGAAATAGTTCTTTCACCCTGTCAAGACAATCCAGAACCGACTGTATTGGTATGTCAGCTAAAGGGTACTTTACCCTAGATCTGTTTTTGTTCTATATAAGCCTAGAAATGTGTTTACCCCATTCCCAAACTGTTTGAAAGGGGCCTATACTGGCAGACCTGTGAATAGATATAATAATTTAGGAAGCATTTTAGTTTTGATTGATGTTACTCTTGCCTCACCTACTGTATATCAAGGGAGAGCAAGGCCCACCTGTCTATAACGTTATATATTTTTGTTAATCCGATTATAAATCATGGCATTCAGGGAGGACATATCTTTTGGTAAATAAACCCCAAAATATGGAAAATGTCAGTTAAAATTATACTTATTTGCTATTTATTGAGTGTGGGTTTGTGTTCTACTTCTCCAATAGTTATACCCTCCCAATCTATTTCATATATAGTTTGTGGCCAGAGTTGCAATACAGAGATTAAAGAAGGTCAGGCTAAAGGGGTAATCCTGTCTGCACCCTCTGTGTAGAACTAGAGAATGAGACAGATTACCATTAATTTTTTATCATAACAGTCAGGGATGAATATAGTGTTTTTATGCATTGTATAAATCCTTCACTGAATCCAAATCTATCCATTACTTGGTATAGGAATTCCCAACTGATAGAGTCAAAAGCCTTCTCTGTGTATAAACTGGGAAGGATTGCACTGTTTTTCTCTCTGTATATAATCTTCTTTATTTTTCTTCTTTTCTTATTAACCCAGTTTGATCCTTGTCAAGTATCAGAAATGATACAATTTATAATCTCTATTCAAGAAACTTATTGGCCTATATGATTTACAGTTCACCTTATCTTTGCTCTCTTGTGGTGTTGCAGAAGTAAAGGCCTCAGTCCAGGTAGGGGAGGTTTCATTACCTCTTTGCCAAGAGATGAATGATCTAATGAATTCAAGAACTGTACAATTTTTTGTTCATTAACTTTCTCTGGTTGAGTGTATAGTGGTCTGTAATATGCTTCAAATTATTTCTGGATTCCCTCTAGTTTGGTTCTTGTTTCATTTGTTAGAGGGTGTCTAACTTTATAAATTGACCTTTCTGCTTCTTGCTTGCAGAGCCTGCAGGTTAATAGTTTTGCCACTTTTGGACCAGCCTCATAGTATCTTTGTTTCATAAATCTAATTTTCTTCTCAGACTCCCCATTGTGGATCATTATATATTTCCTATTTAACAGATCTCTTTTTCAAAAGGGAAGATGGCTCATTAGTAAAACTATGAAGCTGGTCCAAATTTGCTTCAGATTAAGCAATTTGTTTGACTTTTTTAAGAAAGCTGTTAAAACTATAATTCTTCCTCTGAGAAAAGCTTTTGCTGCATCGCACTATATCGCCGGACTGACTTCTCCATTATCATTGCACTCTAGAAAGGTCTTCAGCAGTGATGGGAATAAAGGCGTCATAAATAAACTGTGTTACTAATGGCATCACTTTTTTCAGTAACAAGTAATCAAATGAATTACTGTTTCCCTTGTTACAACGCTGTTACCATTACTGCCCAAAAAAACATGGCATTACTTCTTCAGACCTCACTGAAGCGTTTTTCGCCCGAACAGCCGCTTCTCTCTATCTCAGTGTCTCCCGGCCAAAGAGTGGCTCCACTTAGGGGCATAACCAAAGACAGAGTAGGGCGCAAATGAGACACAATCTCCCAGACACAATCTACCTGTCATAACTGAACATGAGAAAGTAGTCAATTCTTGAATAGATGTTATGAGGAACAGAGTTAAGAGTGAAATCTAGGTCAAATCTATTCAAGTCTCACCATATATCAATTAGGCCCAGTCACCTAAAACCTTTGAAGAGCCCCTTTTCCTTATTCTGCTGGTTATGTCTAACAAAGTATAGTTCTAAATACTAGTAAAATCCAAATACTAGTATAAGGCAAATACTAGAATACTAATACCATATGTTTCAGATGCTATTAAATCAAATATCTTCTTAAAAAAAAGGTTTTATTAATTCTTGGCAGCCATATATGTTTAATAGTGTAACTTCCTTATGTTCAAGTTTACTGTTGTCTTGAACATCTTGACTATCTTTGTCTTTTGTTTCTGTGATTATTTCAAAACTGATTGAATTTGGTATTATTGTAACTCCCCCTTTCTTTCCTGATGCATGTGAGGAAGTGTCTCATTTCAACACAAGATAGATGAGCTTCTTGCAAGAATGCTACATTAGTTGTCCCATTTCAATTGAGCTACCACTTTGCTCCTTTAGATGGGATTGTTTAGTCAATTTACATTTAGGGATAAAATATTACAATAGAAAAAAGGCATTTCTCTCTCTCTCAGACAACCTTCCTATAACTGTAACATTGTACACCTTCTACTACAGTCAGTAAATTTGAGTAAAATGCAGACTAAAGGACTGTTTCAGGAGGTAAACTGGAGGGAGTTCAGGGCTTAAATAAATAGCTGGACTGAGCTGATGGTCAGGAAATCTCTAAGAGTTCAAACGTGTAGGATCAGGCTGTGACTGCACTTTGACCTTTACTTCACAGGGAGTTTTTGAGGTTGTGGATTTTGGCAGTCAGGACAAGAGTATTGTCTCTTCTGATGGAAAGACCTTGTAGACAGCAGGTTTTTCATTGAGGAGGAAAAAACAGCTCAGTCTTGTCTAGATTGAGCTTACTATGGCAGGTGAATTTCCAGCTGCAGATACTGAGGAGAGCAGAACATGAGCTTCAATCTGGGCTTTAGAAGAGAGTGTTAAAGCCATGGCAGCAGCAGGACATGGTGTGCAATG
The DNA here is from genome assembly GCF_027409825.1 of Scomber japonicus. Taxonomy (NCBI): domain Eukaryota; kingdom Metazoa; phylum Chordata; class Actinopteri; order Scombriformes; family Scombridae; genus Scomber; species Scomber japonicus. The sequence goes on along the minus strand of NC_070590.1, from coordinate 12,669,962 downwards.
TGCTGATCAGAGAAAACCATCTAGTATCTATGGTAGAGGCTAGTTGAGAGAGTGCACTGTGAAACAAAGTGCTATCCAACACAAAGCACATACCACTGGCAAATCTCCAGGTCAGCACAGGTGGCAACGACATCTGGGAGTAAACATTTCAAAGGCAGGAAGGATGAAGTGCAACGAGAGATGTGGAAAGACATAGCAAGAGAGTAAGGCTATATTCAGGCCAAATCAGGCATTGCGGTGCACCGCCGTAATGTTGTACAGAGGTGTGTGGGGGTGCGAGCGTGTTTATTTGTTGTCTAGAATGTAACCACTGTGAATCAATCAGAAAATGACATTGTATTGATCTGATTAATCGGCTTTCTTGCAACCACCACTCCCTCTCTTCATTCATTTTACAGCTCACTTGACCACAGTTGCTCTCTCACTCTCGCTTGCTGGTGCTCTCAGCTCTGTCTCTCTTTTTTCTCTCAGCTTTTTTAAAGTGAGCCAGGAAGCTAAAAGCAAAGTTTAACTTTACTTTTAGCATCATCAAACGAAGAGAAATGTCCTCCCCCTTCCTAGTAACATCTTTGTCCTCCCTCATTGTACAGCTTGTACAGCTCTGATCAGTCTGATTTGAGGCTGTGATTGGCTACCGTCGGGTTGCGTTTCCCCAAAAGATAATTCTGGATCCATTTTCTCGCTGCAGGCCATTGTGGCACTGCTGTTGGCAAAACCCCTGCAGCCTAAATGCAGTAGCCCCATACAAAAGAATGTTTTCACCGCAATGCCTGATTTGGTCTGAATATAGCCTAAGCCAGAGGCAGCACATGTCAGAGCTTTGGAAGGGGGAAAAACTTACTTTCCTCTTTTTGACACCACATGGGGCATGGGTATTGTAGCTGAATGAAGGCAGCTGATATTCAGCCAAATGTGAGTTAAAGGAGGATTTGCTGATGGTAGACACCAAGGGGGATGCTGATTAGAAGTAATGGTCATGAAAGTCTGAGATAAAAAGACTAAAGACCAGAAATAAATTAAACGAACATTGCCATGGGGAGCTGTAGACATGTACTTTAGGTGTCCCATCTTCAAGGTCATTTGTTTACAATGAGACCAACTTCCTATCTGATGTTAGGGGTGAAAACATCCCTTAATGATTTGTTTTCTTATACAAGAAATGCTGTCCTGTAAGCAATATTGCACTGTGTACTGTAGCTGTGTCTTTGTCGAGGACTGGCTATATCTTGATTCAAAGAAATGTTTTATGACAGCCCAGATAAAAGATGCAGCAATTGCTTTGTAGGATTTCTCCCTTGTTTACCCCTGCTTACAAGCAGGCTCACATTGGTTTAATGCAGTGTAGGAATCAGTTAGTGCAACAGTATCTACAGTTTCTCCTCCTTTTCCTTTGTGTCTCTCCCTCTTTCCTTTTTTATCTCTCCATAATAAATAAAAATTTGCCTTGTGTGCTTCTCTGAAAGATTAAAGTCCAAACACACCCATCCTCCGCTGTCCTTTCGGGTCCTTTATAGAATAGTGACATTATTGAACAAGGCCACACAGGGATGACGATAGTGGAATGTGCTTGGAATGAATAGAGAATGTGTATGGTTGTCTGCATGTTTAATCATTTCCATGTGAAGACTAATAATGTGCACCAACAATGGCACACTTGGGGTTCCGGTACAGTAGGTATAAAGTAATGATTTAAAAAGCGGCTATGTGAGGGGAAGGTGGATGGTTCAATTTCCTGAGAATTACGACTGGAAAAGTTCCACTTTTCACAATGGCGGCATTAAAGTACCATTACTGAAGTTAATTAACCTCAAACTGTTCCACTGATGCTGCACAATGGCCAGAAGTAAAAGACTGTGGCTCTACTAGCCAGCTCCCACATCTCTCTGTGGGTAGGTATGCGTATGACAGAAAATGAGGGCAAAATTGAAATAGAGCATAATATACACTGACCAAGCACTTTATTAGGGACACCTGTGCAATTTAATGCAATCCAATGCAATAGCTCTGCCATAAACCTAATGTATTTTAATGGGGTAGAAAAAACATTAGGAAAACTTTTCAAACAAACTATGACCTCAATAATGAACATAAAGTGGAATTATCACCTATCTGACAATGCCAACACAAACTGAAAATGTATGAGCTTTGTAAAAGTAGAATTTATTGAAGAGAACTTGCAATAGAATACACAGGTGTTCTGTGAGTGTACATCTGGGGTAATTTGTATGTTATGTTTATGTGGGGAGGCTATAGCTTAGCATATGTTCCTCCTAAATAAGTAGTAACTCAGTAGATGAAATCAAATGGCTCATGCCTGCAAGTTTCCAGATTGTAAGAATAAGATTATTCCTACCCTTCAACTTTAGAACAAATATTGTTGTTGGTATAATATTACAAAAAAAAATACAGTTTCCAGTACAGTATAGCTATAATCTATTGTATATCAATGTGAAACTGCTCCTCAGTGTTAGACCAAATCAGCTTGTCCACCCATCCAAACATGGCCAATAACAGCTTATCATATAACAGCCATGAGAGAAAGAACCATCAATCAGAGCATGATGACAGCTGGGTAATTTAAACTGCAGCATGCCTTAGGCGTGTGTGTAGCTGTGGCTGTGTGTACTGTGTGCATGTCTGTAGTATGCAACATGCTCTTCATCTGTGTGTCATCTCTCCTGTGTGTGTCTGTGAGCATAAAGGTCTACTAACCATTCAGCCCCTCAGCCACTGGCAGGTAATGAGAGCTTTATGTGTTTTCATTACTTTCTGCCAGACAATAGAGTCACACTGAGGGCTGTTGGCAGAGACAGAGGCTGGAGGAATCCAGTCAAATCAGATTAAAGAGCTGAGATACACGGTACCACAGGTGAGCAGGAAGGCTGACTGAGCTAACAAACCTCTGCTCTGGGAAAGGATCATATACAAATATTCACATACTTGCATCATAGTTTGTAAAAGTACACATGTGCACACAAACACAGGCAGAGTACACAGAGCATGCACGTGCATAGGTAAATGAACAATCATTTAATGATGTGCTGAATGGTGTATGGTAAACATTTGTGTGTTTACACCCTAGATATTACTTCTTATTAAAAATTCTAACTAGCATTTGAACTTGGAAAAAATATTGTAATGATATTTTGAAATTCAAAACTTGGAACAAGCTGTGCCTTTAATGGAAAAATGGGTACCAATATCAATGGAAAGAGTGGACACAAGCAAGATTTAGAATCTTTATGGGCAGCATGAAATTTTTCTGAAGATTGTCAGCTTGCTCAAACAAAAAAGTTGTTACTTTTTCAAAAAGGTTTATATAACTCCACTTCAGGACCTAACAGACAAAATGAGAGAAGAAACATTTTTAGATAAAAATAATAATAATAAAATTAGTTTTTATAGCTACTTTACAGCTTCCATTTGTACCATCAGTGCACTGGCTGTTTGACACAAATAAACACATATTGCAGAAATATTTATGTACAATTTGAAGGCACATTTAATCTCTTTTGTTGTTCTGTTAGAGTGTGTAGTGAGTGGAGATGTCACTGCAAGCGATAAACACTCCAGCTTTTTGATTCATTATGTATCATCAGAATCCTTTGTTAACTTCAGATTAGAATCAGTTAGACACAAAAACACATCAACAAAGACACTGAATTTGTAGCTTTATACATAGTATACATTTACCAACCCATAACCCATTTACTAAACCATATTGGGATGTTCAAACAGTACAAACTTCAGAAGGAGACTGCACCATGTAGCCGGAATGAGTCATTGTGTAAGCCTGACACAGCCACAGCCTGAACATGAAGAGTAAGGAAGAAAAGAAAGTAAGAAAAAATAAAGAGAAAGAAATGGGAGTTTAAGGAGTGTGAAAGAGAGAAAGTAATAAAGAAACAAAGATATGGATAGAAAAAGTGACAGATTTGAAGAGACAGTAGCAGGGTAATAGAAGGTAAGTGCCTTGAGATAGTACAATATTTAATGTCCCTGCTGCCGGACTCACATATATCTCTGATGAGTTTGGCCTCAGTCCCACCACCTGCGCCTGGTTTTTGCTACAGGCAGAAAAAGCAAATATCAAGGACTGGACCTCAGTCTCTTCTTTGCAAGAGCAAAAGGCAAAGTCTCTAGCTCACAGTGAAATTGAGTACTGGAAAAAAACACAAATAATTGGTTGTATATTATGAATGTGAGACTGCATGAAAGATTTAAATTAGTCTGATAGGTAAGCATCAAAATGAAGAGAGAACTGATGAGCAGTGGTGGCTGTGGTTTTACTGAGAGGAATGAAAACAAACTCAATTTTGGAGAACGACTGATATGAATCCCCTATATTAAAACTTCATCACTTAATATTTTGGCAGCTTGCCTTTATACATGAATGCATGAATAGGCAATGATATTTTGAGGAAAGTTCAGTCAACCAGTACCGGCCAATTATTTCAACAAACATCTGCTACTTCAGTACCTGTTGTGTGACAGTGAGGTTAAGTATCTAGTTAAATCATAAAAATAAAAAACTTAGAATCAAATAACAATATGGAATCATTTGATGTAAGTACATTTCTCATGGCATTTCAATAACCTCCTCTTGAACTAAGAAAGAGACTTCCTTGACATGTGAAACAGAAAAGGAAAGCAGAGAATATTTGGTTTATTTATGAGAGCTGGTTAAAGGATTTTTATTTTAATCCTGTTTTATAAATGTGAGTCCCTTTGCTGAGAGGTTCTTGTTATGCTTCTGTGCCGGCAACAGCCATGACTGGAGGCATTATGTTTTCGGGTCGTCCCATTCTCATGATATTTCAGAATACGCCTGGAGGGAGTTTGTTCAAATTTGGCACAAACATGCACTTGGACTCAAGAATGAACTGATTACATTTTGATGGTTAAAGGTCAAGGTCACTGTGACCTCACAACACACGCTTTTGGCCATACCTCAAGAATTCATAGGCTAAATATGACAAAAGTTTCCAGTAAAGACGACATGTTTCTCTTTGGAAATGATTCACTGTAATCATACCTTGTCAATGTAGTGATAACTTCTATTTTGACAAAAAAATACACTTGATACCTTTTCTTAAATTACTTCAAGGTCTTCATTACAAATATTATATGAGTTTACAGACATAAATGTAAACTGCAAATTGACTGGTTGGTAGAGGATTACAACTCAGTGTGCTTCATAACAAGACCACCTTTGTAGGGTTGGAGAATGTCGTGTTCACCAGACTAGATCTGGTGTTGCCATCTTGTTCTTGGCAAGGCTAGCTTACCATCATAGTTCAAATCTAAATAGTCATTTATTTTTTCGAAAGTTTGACTTTCTTGGTTTGATATTGCCCAATTTCCTAGACTCTGCATGTTTGCATTGGAACAGAATAACCAAACTGATATATTTGTAAAACTATTCTTGTATCGTGTCAGCCTTTATCTCTGTCTCTTTCTGCTGTCTGTCTCCCTCTCAACAATCAGGTCAGTCACGGTGTCTCGCCAGCGCGCATGTGCTCCTGCAAATCCTGCTCTCACACGACTTGCAACTTGCCTATTCAAGAAAAGCAGCATTGGACTTGGGAGAGACGAGCAAGGTTGAGGGGGAACTGAAAAAAAACGGAAGAAAATATGCTTATAGCTTGCCGTCTTCGACCACGGTGCAGGCATGTCACATTGGAGAAGAGAGATAGAGGGAAGGAGAAATGAGAAACATAAGTAAATAGAGAGGGGCTTGTAGGCGACACCACATCCTCCAGAGACTGTGTCATCTATTTACGCTGCCTGACAAGCATGTTCTTTCAGAGCAATGTGCGTCAGGGCATGGGGAGACATGGTGAATACACAGTGAATCAGCACCATCTCTGGCTAAATCTTTCCCTTTTGCCATCTCCCTCTTTCTCCCTCTCATACACACATTCATCTCCCCATGGATGTCATGTCAGTGACTTGAAGAGAGGAGCATTTGCATTTCTCTTCCCCTGAGTCTCCAAACTCACATGCTGATTCACGTGACAGCCAGTGTGTCTGTGTGAGTGCATGAGAGTGTGTTCACTGTGCGTCTTTGTTTATGTGTGAATATGTATACAGATAGAGTATACATACCTGCTAACAAGCATGTCATGTCTGCACATTTGCACATGCCCGTTTGGGCTTTTAGCACATCTTGCACAAACCAGAATGTGTACTTGTGTGTGTGTGTGTGTGTGTGTGTGTGTGTGTGTGTGTGTGTGTGTGTGTGTGTGTGTGTGTGTGTGTGTGTGTGTGTGTGTGTGTGTGTATGTGTATGTGTATGTGTGTGTGTGTGTGTGTGTGTGTGTGTTTGTATTATGACACGTGTTGTATATCGTCAAGAAGGGATGCTCTTTAGCCTAACATCTTTACGCTGTTAGACATTATGCTTGCAGCAGACAGAAACAGAGCAGGGAACTTGTCAAAGGGGTGTATTCCAGCAGAGAGCCTCAAGGCAGGAAATAACACAGAGAAAATAGAAAAATCAGCAAAGTTCAGCTTTCCACCACACTCAATTTTACATAAGTATCTTGAGGGACAGAAGGTAAGGCTGATAAAATCTGAAGGGGTGAAGTGAATGAGAAACTGTCTGTGTAAACTGCTGAGTCTAAATAAGTAATGAGTAAGTCCAGATTCAACATAACTCAAATTTATATATACTGTAGTTATATATACTATAATTTATATATATATATATATATATATATCAACTTTATATATATTGTATAAGCATACAGATCATTTAAAGGAGAACTCAGCATTACATATAAATATAAAGTATTTGGTAACCACAAGCAGCTAGATTCTGAACTCTACTGATGAACACCATTATTTCAAAAGATGTTTTGATAATCTCCCCTCAGTGTTTGACTGGGTTGAGATCTGGTGACTGCATATGATTCAAATCATTTGTATACTGAAACCATTTTTGGAAGCATTTGCATTTGTTACAGTAAGTTTTCTTCACTTGTTTAGTCAGATTTTTCCTTCAATGTGTCACCTGTCTAAAAAGGTATAAAACAGTATACTGTCCATGCAATGCAGCAGTGCTCCTGTTTATTTGGGAAAACATCAACCAGCCAGCATTGAAGTTTACATTTGGGTGAACTGCACAGTGAGTGATGACTTGTTTTTTTACTTACTACTTAATATTGGGTTTTCCAACAAATAGAAAAAGGAGACAGCATCTTTTATTTACATACCAACATAATATGAAAAAATTAAAGTAACACCTACAATACCTTCCCCAGAAACCTGAGCTATAATCCCAAAGCAACATATATGGTCCATGTTTCCTTTATTTATATTTATACTTTAACTCATCTAGTTTTTCCTCTAGACTCATCTCACGAAGCTACACATAATCCCTTTTAATAAATGTTTTATTTTTATTTTATCATAAAATTTTGTCATTTTTGTAATTAACTCAATTCTACTTCTATTTAAAATTTGTTCTAGAAATTATTTTGGGGGAATTAGAAGTATTCTCACGACTTATTTAAAGACTGCAGAGTCATATTTCTTACTTGTACGAATACTGATGTTTTTTAAGTACTTTAGTATATACTGTACACTTTATGGATTTTACTACAAGGGACCAGAAGAAGTTCACAGTCAGTCAACTGCAGAGCTCCCGGGGGTTCAGTGACTTGATGGAAGGCTGACGGAGATGGACACATTGACTGCTGTTGTGATTAACCTTGTGGTTCTGGAGTCAGAGTCAGAGTTTGAGTAATTTAACCCCCCCCCCCCCCCCCCCCCCCCCCCCCCCCCCAAAAGAAAAGACGTGAGAAAGTCAAAGAATTTGCCTGAGCATTTTATCTCAACTACCTCTTAGTCTCTCCACTGTCCTGACCTATGGAGCTCAAGTGTTTTAATTAAACTCATTATCCTCAGGGAGAGGGCAAGGGTAAGCAGGAGCAGAGAGGGAACATGAGGGCAGAGGAGAGAGCATGAGGACAGGCAGCAGTAGGGGCATGGGAACGGAGACGAGAAATGAAAGACACAGGCGTGAGCCAATTTCTGGCTCTCTGACAGTCTGCCTCACAATGTTCTGCATGATTATACTGCACTAAGAAAATTCTGCCTTTTTCACAGGAATGGCCAGGTTTAATATTGTCAAAACTCAGTGGAGGTGAAGGTTTGTGTTTGGAAGTTCTTAAAGATAAAGAGTTGTCACCATGTACTAAACTGTGTTTGTCTTACACTTACAAGATAGGATACACTGGTGAGACACCGGATTTGTTTATATTAACTTATCTTAAAATTACAATTTCAGACACTATGCTTGCTCAGAGAAACCCACAAGGAAGGAAAACAGAGAAAGATCATTAATATAACAAAAAACCAACAGAAAGACTGGCAAGATCAGGGTCAACATACCTGCAGTCTGACAGATAAAAGTGGGAAGAAGGTGGATATTGAGGCAAGTCATTATTTCTTGAGTTGACATCATCTTTCTCAACTTTCAGCAATCACGTTCGTGTCAAATGCGGCAGCAGCAGATAAAAGCTGGAGCTTTTGTCACTGTCCTTGATGTTTTGCCAAGCAGAGTTTCCAAAAAATACTCAAAGATCACAAGTATATGTACACCTCTTATAGAAACTATGATATGGTCTGAAGTCAGTAGGTTGTTCTGGTTAGTTCCACAAAGAGGTGCAGGTTCCATATCTAACATCTTCTTTCAGTGAGACGACCAGGTGCTAAATGTCTAAAATGCAATACCGTGTGTATTACAGGTGGTAGACTACTTGGGCTGTTGGCATAAACCCATGAATATTAAGTGAGTTGAAAAATCCTTTTAAAAAGATGCTTTATTCCAAGAATGTTCTGATGTTTGTTTTGTTTTGTTTTTTCTCGCCCTGATCCCAATCTGTGGTCTTTAATATTGGGTATTTGGGTATAAATGTTGATTAAATATGCAGGCTGTCACATTGAAATAAGAGGTGTAGAGTAGTACATTTGGCACACCATATATTTTGTGTGTTTAGCTGAAAATATTAACACATGGCCAAAAACAGCCATCCGTTCCATAGTCTTTGCTGCTACTGATATTTCCTAAGGTAGTTCCATGGGTTGTTGACCTTCTCCTCTTGCTTCTTTCAAATATGGATGTATTTGAGAAGCTTTCTTTTCAAGTTAAGAAAGAGAAAAAGAAGTGAAAACCTATTACTATTGTTGTTTATGTAGCCTCCCAGGCTGTCGGAAGTCAGCCCGAGAAGCAGAAGTCAGCCATTCGGAGCAGAGTGTGTTCACTGGTAGGTCCGTTACAAAGTCAGAAGCTGAAATGACCTGAGTCTGAACTGAGAGGCTGCATAAAGGTCTAGTATTAAATTAAGAAAGAGTTGTTTTTTTATAACTGTAAACCATGCAAAAATATTCTAGTAGTATAGACCTGCAGAAGTGCATGATAGATCCCCTTTAACTGAGATAAAGTGACTCCAGAAACTGACATTTACTAGAGATAAGACGTATTACTCTGTTCTTGGAGTTGTTGGAACTACAGAAATCAAATGCACTTAAAATATGCACTGATCAGCCCTCGGCATCTCTATTTGTTACAGAGCCGTTGTTTTCGAAACTGGGGAATACATTTAAAGCCCCTGAGGTACAGACTAATGTGACGATTTCTGCTTTGTTTTAATACTGATTCAAGTCAGAGGTACCATACTGTGAGAACTCTATGTAAGCCATCAGAGGTCGCAGCAAGGTTAGAAAAATCTATCTGTACTAACTTTGTCACTGTTTTCCATCCTTCTTTCCCTATCACACTTGCACCATCTTAACGACTTTGTGCCTTAAAGCATTCATCAAGGCTACAGCCAATAAATCAACCATATCACAACATGTCAACGCTCTTGGTGACTGATAATTTGTGATTCATAACGCAATGCACACTAACACACACACATGCATGCGCACACACACACACACACACACACACACACACACACACACACACACACACATGCCCTCAACACTAGCCACATGAACAGCAGTTGATGGGGTGGTGGCAATAAGATGAAAAGAAGACAAATAAGTCCTTCGAGGTGTAGCACTGTACAATATGTCTCCCTTCATGATATTGTTACCCAACTGGGTCACTGCCCTGGGGCCACAAAGCTCTAGGCTGGCTAGCTCTTTTTTATTGAAACTTTTAGAAATTTTCCCACCTGAAGCACAATATCAACTGACATAATGAGGCCCTTAACGTGGGTCCCGCTCGGTACAGTAAACCTGGGGCCAGTATTGCAGAATTCTTTTTAAAAAACAGTTGATGCTGCTCAGAGTGGGAGTAACAAGGGGGTAAAAGGGGCCCTGCAGCTCAGTTTTTCCCCACAGATTAATCCAGCCATGCATTTATCATGCTACATGTGACATTTGCTATTTTTTATCCACGTCTTTCTATTTTTTATCCATTTTTCTAAATAAGATACATTTTCCTCCTATGAATGATACTAATGAGACATACACAAACTAAACACTTCATTATGTCTCCAACTCAAGCAGAGAAAAGCACCACAAAAACCCAAGCTGCTTGCAATGTTTGATTAAGCAGTCTTCAGCAGCTGTCCAGGCTGGTCCTGTCTATTAGCCATTGAGAGAGTTGTAAAGTGAGCAATACTGATGTATCCTTAATGGACATTTCATTGTCACTACTGGGAACATTGTTAGGGTCTGCTAGCCTCACAGGGCAGTGACATCTAACCAATTATAGTGTTTATGAGTCTAATTAAATAAAAGGACCATCTGACTTTGGATGTGTAAGGATTTTTAGACTGTGTGCAGGAATGCCCTATCAGTGAAATATATTACTGTTGGAAGGAAAGTGTGCACCATCTGTGTGATCTTAAAATATATTGATATTTTACATCATCAATGTGTTTTGGGGTTCACATCCATATGCTTGTGTGCTCCATGGGGTTAACAACATCCTTGCATCACATTTAGTCCAAGTTAGGACTATCAGGGTTGGAAATCTAAGGAATAAAGGTAACAATGTATGAATGGCAGATACCTTAACTGCATGCATTTCCATAAAGAACTATATACAGTAAGCTCTTATTTGTCCATACTTGATTTCTTTTTAAAGTGAAACCCTTAGTCCACACAGATAAGACTTAACATTACAGTGTGACTCAGCAGTGTATATTCCCAACAATGTGGCTCTCATATTCTCAAATTCAACACTGACATCCAGAACTAATGCTATAACGGTATTTCACATGCTTTTGGTACAAGAAATACACCACATCTCCAAATTAGTTTCATTTAGGTTAATTATTCCCCCTTAATTAGCAACAATAAAGAGAATAATATGATAATGTCAATCTGGATTAAGGAATAGGAAGAGCACAGGCTACCACATTTGAGAACTATCAAAGAAGAAAATAAAAGGTTCCACAGATGGGTTCCTGAATCCTCAATCTCAAATTTGGACCCTAAAAAAATGGAACATTTCACAGCATAGCCTTCAAGAAATCTACAAAAATGACTAAAGAAGAGAGAAAGAGGAAATATTATCTTTTGATATATTTTTGAAAAACAAAACAACTGCCTGCTGCTAACCGCTACCTGCCAGTGTTACCATCAATCCAAAAGAGAAATGGCACTGGAGAAGCTAACAGGAGAGTTATTTTGTGAAGGCAAGAGAACTTTGGGGGTGCTTGATGGCATTCTCTCTTTCTGTCTCTTTCCCTCTATGAGCTGGTGTGATGGCAGCGTGACTGACATTTATGGCAGCCTCTTCTAGTTCTAACCAAACAGCATCTCTGTCCATGTCTTTGTCTGTGTCATCGTGTGGAGCGCAAGGGAAATATGTCTATGATCATCAGTTTCTTTTGGACATACATAACATATGTGAAATACTGGCCGGGAGAACTAAATCAACTAAATCAGCTGTTGTCTACTGTTTGTTCTCTGAACAGTAAAATTAATTATACAACCCCGTCATCAGTGATGGTAACTTGTTGAAATGTACCAGCTGTCAACATCAACTGAGACATGCACTTTCTCTCTAAATGCACGTTAATGCACTGCGCTTTAAACTGTCCATCTTGTTTTGTATTGTTTTTTTTTGTCATGGGTTTTTAAAAGGAATTTTTAGATATATCGTTTTATCTTTTCTGTTGTTGCACTGCAGTAAGTTGGGAGAAACAGCATTTGGGTTTTTTTTTAATACACAAGAAATTGATAATAAACAAATGACATGAAAAAAATGACCCAAGTAAGAAGCAAGACACGAAAGAAAAGATCTGAGGGTTTCTTAAGGGCAGAATTTAAGAAGTACTGAATAAGGAAACAGGCAAGTAAATGAGAGGAGGAGATAATTTTCCTCTGGGTTATTTGAGGCTGTGTTAATGAACGTGTGAAAAAATGTCCACTTATTCACATCCAATTCCAATTTCCAATTTAACTTCAATAATTTCTTTCTGAAACAGTTTGCATCCATTCCCAATTGAATAATTCATCATATTAATTTCCTACATGGCAGAAAATGGCATCTTAAATCAAAGTACTGAACTGGAATGCAACTGAAAACAATTTGTAGAACTATTACAGAAGCCACAAAGACTCATTGTATCGAGTACTGATACAACAGTACTCAGTTTAAAAGGGTATTTGTCAGGAGACAGTATATCTTCTGACATTATATAATTATAACTCATTTTTGCATCATTGCCCTTGCTTCATAACAGCAGGCCCAGGATGAAATTGGCTCTTGACTTAGATCAAGCAAGCTTGTATCCAAAAGAGCTGATCTATGCACCATTAAATGGGAATCTTTAGAGAATTCAGAGCTGGGTGATTAAACTGTGGTGCTGTTCAAACAATGATGAGAGTACGTATTGATTGATGGTTGGCTAAAGGTGCGTGGACATCTCACACTGTGGTGATAATGCTGACTCAGCAGGAAAATTAGGTGACTTTTTCTTGGCTCAATTACAGGATGTTCACATTCTCCAAGCAATTTGGCACTAAGCAGTCTATAGCAAAAGTAACTAATCACCTCATGTTTGGCACTCATTTATGCCATAAACATTTCATCCTCTAGCATTTTTTTGGACCTCTCTCAATTCCACCACAATTTTGAACAATGGGATTGGTGAACCAATAAGAGGTGATGCTGTCCATCCTCCTTGTGACAGCCAATACATATATTAGGTCAGTTCAGAAATCCCCCAAACTAGATAAGAATAGTACCTATTTTTTTTTTAAATCCTACTGGTGCCTCACCTGGAAAAGAAAATCTGTATCGACATTATTTTATTATTAAGTTGGTTGTTTATTTGATTGGTTTGTTGGTTGGATGGTTGATTAGTTCCAGTATTTTTTTTGCTTGTTTGGTTATTTAGTTGGTTCATTATTTTCTTTTTAGGCATTAGGTAGGTCAGCTATTTAGTTGGTTGGTTCGTTACTTGGCTGGTATAAAACATACCATTATATGTATTCATTTGTTTTCTCATTTATTTCCATTTATTTTTTTATTGGTATTAAAAACCAAATCATCTCTATTTCCAACTTCTTCCAATATACCTTCCTTATCCTTCCATCTCAAAAGACATAAGGCAGTGTAATGCAAGCATAAGATTCCTGTCAGTTGCCCTCCTCATGTACTCCAGTTGACCAGAGGATTGATTGCAGGTTGGCAGGAGATGTGAAGAGGTGTGTCCTCAGTTGATTAAGGGAGCGCTGATTCAGCAGGGATTCCGAAGGGTAAGGTGACTCATTTCTAATACTCCCAATGAGTGTTTTATTGGTTTAGTTTCATAGACAATAAAATTAATGGACACAAACTGCACTATACAGAATATGGATTTTTGAGGATTTTGCTGAATATCAGCAGACCAAAAACAGTTTACATCAAACTGTATATGTATATAGTCACAGTAAATGATACTTCTTGATTGTCCTTCTTTCCTTCTGCTTTGGTTGGTTGAACTTTTAATGCATTGCACCAACTTTGCACAGCCCAGAGGGGCATGTCTTTGGAGACTGCAGTACAGTATATGACCCATATTACTACTGTGAAATTGCTCACTTGCTCACTGAATGCAGTAAAACTCTTGAGGGAATGGTTTTGATCCACAGTATTATCTAGAGTAGGCCCTTTTAAATAAGCAGGACATTCGAACCCCTCAGCCTTTGCTTCAATAGGTTAATCTACATGTGTACTAAATTATAGCGCTTTCCTTAAACCTCCCACCCATTTAATAACCAGTACTGCATACTCTGTGAGATGAGTCGATCGCCATCACTTGGTGCATTGGGTGACCTTGGATGACGCCCAGTGAAAGCAACATTTAAACTCATTAGATACGATTTATCAAGAAGATAAGCCAATCAAACATCATAATTCAGCATTAATTTTAGTGGAATTTCTGGGTAGAGCACATCATTTGTACAGCCATCATTTACAGTTGTTTTCTTTAACAATTGGTTACATACATGGTTCAATACTGAGTCCATTGCTTCAAATCTCTTTACAAAGTCAACTTTAGCAACATACTGTGGGGTAACTTTTGTGTCAATCAGAACACACTGAGAGAAAAAACACTAGCAACAAGCAGCAAATGAGTCTTTGAAGTAGTAGGTTTTTAAATGTTTAGTAGTGTAAGACATGTTAATATTGAGTAAACAAAAAATATTACAAAATACAGTAAGATTTCTACCTTTATATAGAATGTACTATAGGATATTATACAGGAACAAGTCACAGAAAATACTGCAGGAAAGGTTTAAATGGGGTCTATTTCTGACAATTTTCATGTTTTTTGGTTGGATGCATATAGATGTATTTCAATATTGTTATGATTTGGCAGTTTTGAATTGAGTATGTGAGCTTTTGTGAAATGGGCTGCAGATCCACAGTGTTTTGTTGGTTGTGTTTGAGTGAAAAAGTTATTCAGTTAGTCATTGAATGCTTTGTGTGTGTGTGTGTGTGTGTGTGTGTGTGTGTGTGTGTGTGTGTGTGTGTGTGTGTGTGTGTGTGTGTGTGTGTGTGTGTGTGTGTGTGAAAGCAATGCAAATATTGTCACAGTTTGGTCCACAATTGTTGTTGGAGTTTGGATGACTCATTCTTATTATTGAACCTTGTGTGCAACCAGTCGTAAAAAAACTGCAAACCAAAAAGAGTTTAAGGTCAGGATTGAAGTGTGTGTTTTGCTTTTGTTTTTCTATATTACTGTAAGGTGCACTTTAGCTTTTGCTCTGTTGATATATTTGTATGACATCCTGTTTGGAACCGAGGTTAATATTGCTTATTACAGTTTTCACCACCAAAAAAAAAAAGATGTGTGCTTGTGTTGTCAAAATCACAAAGTTACAAATGTTGACATCCCGCAAACCTCCTGTCTTAAATTGTTTCTCTTTCTTGGCCGGGTCAACTTGAGTTCTGGATGTGAGGTTTATTGATCCGTCCTGAGAAAGAGATTGAAAGCTGACAGCGACACTGTTTCCCACAGGCAGCGGTGCTTAAGTCTTTTTGTCTGCCCATTCCCTCTTTGACAATCCATCTGATGAGTGAACAATTACAGTGAGCGTGTTGTAAGTTAGGAGATAGACAAGGGAGGCAGAATTGGCAATGATACAGAACAGAATGCAATACAGACATATTCTTCATGGATCATTCATTTCATTTTAATGTATCATTCTTCACTTACTGACAAGAAGATTCACTGATTACAACTCACCTCAAATAAACATATCTCAGGGGAAGAAAGTGGAGACACATCATTAGCCTCCTCCATGGCACCACTGTAATGCTTAATTTAGTACAAACAACTTCAGAGAGAATGCCACTGAATTTGTCCTTATGAGTGAGTTTTTGTGTTTGTTTTAATCTAATGTCAGTCTGCTGAGCATGTGTGCCACATTTAAAGGACCAGTGTGGAGGATTTAGTGACATCTAGCAGTGAAGTTACAGATTAAATGAATACACTTCCCCTCCATCTTCCCCTCCCAAGCATGTAGAAGAACTTACAGTGGTCTCCACACTTGAAAGGCCCTCTCTAGAACCAGTGTTTTGTTCATCCATTCTGGGCTACTATGGAAACATGCTGTGGAAAAGGACCCACTCCCTATGTAGATATAAAGAACTCAGTAACAAAAGTAACAAAAACATGAGCCCATTCTGCTAGATGCCACTAAATCTCACACACTGGTCCTTTAAGGGATGCCTGTCTTACCCTATGTTTTTCTCCTCAATTGTTTTCCTCATCTCAGTCCCTCCTCACTCTTCATCGTGTGGTACTCCTTTCCTATATCCGTCTTCCCACGGCTCTTTAATGTCCTGCCATACATCTCCTCTCTTTTTCATTTCCTATCCTCACTGCTCCTTTTCCTCTGTCTTTTAACTACCACCATCTTTCCCAGCACACTTTTCATAACTACTATATAAAAAACACATTTCTGCTACTGTCCTATTTCATCTACCATTTTAGTGTCATAAACCCCTAAAATAACTATTTCTATTCATCCAAGTTCAGAATGAAAATGTCTTTTAAATATCTCCCGTGGCTGTGTTTATTCAAATCAGATTTATTTAAATCATTTATTTTGCCTTTCCTCGAAATTCCACTAATTCTTGACTGCATTGTAGCTAGAAAATTAAGAGATTATGACCTCACTGTAAGCCAAATCACCAGTGTACAATTGTAGCCTGAAGGAATCAGACTGGCAAAAAATAAAAAGGGCTATCACTGTGTTAAACATACATATATCAGTGGTGTCTGAGTATGTGGCGAGCATGTTTGTTAATGTTATTTCACTCCAATATGACTGAAATTCGAATTGTGATCAGCTACACGTGTCAATCAGTGAGTCCTGCCTTGATCAAACACCAAAATGTGGAGCCAAGTACAACACTGCATGCTACTGCATTCCATTTCATCTTCTCTCCCATTTTTGTTCATCATGCATTTTCAAGTGTCTATTCCCAGTTTGTCTACTCCCACACTCTAGCCCCCTCCCGGTTTCCATTCCCTCTTTACCTTTCATTCTCCTCCATTATCAGTCTTGTACATCTTCTGAGTCCAAGATCCGTCTAATCTATAGACGATAGAAACTGGAGGCCGAAGATGTGGACTCGTGTAAGCTCCAGAGTCAGGAGGTTTTAATTGCAACAAGGTTGATGTTACTGATCAGCTGCTTCTCTTTGGTTGTGCCAGATATCGAAAGCAAGTGTTTGTTTGAATGAGAGTCTGCAGAATCACGATCTTCGATGTGATATGGTTCAGTCCCATTGGTGTATTAACTTTGCTATTCATACCTACTTCTGTCTTTTACCTGCACACAATAATAGAAAGAAAATATTCTTAAGTATTTTGCTTCTACATTTGTCTCCTTTTTTGTTTGTTTGTTCTTCACGCCTTTTTTTGTCCTTGTCCTCCCCTCCTGCTACGCTGTAGAGCAGCAGCTGTAGTGGATTGACGGTCTGCACAACAACTTATCTATATTCTTTCATTTAGACACATTAGTGCAGTGCCTGTCAAAATAGGCCTCTTCAGAATGGGCCTACTTCACATAGAAAATTGAATAGACTTGTGTGTTGTGAATGAGTATACAAACTAACAACATGAAAGAAACTAACATGATATTGTACTGAATGAATGCTCTTTTCTCATTTCAAGTAAAATAAGGGCTGCATTAGGGAATGAATAAATATGCCTCCTATAAAAAAGTGGATGGTTCACATTGGACTCTTAAATCATTCCTATTTTCTGTGCTTTTAGTTCAGATTTGAGTGGGTATGTTCACTCCAAAGATTTGTGCTTTGTCTGTACTGGTGCTTCAGAACATATGAGACAAAGTGGTTTTGAACTGCCTGTGGAAAATATTTGCTCTGTTGGGCTCTGAGTACTTCCAAAACATATGTGACTTAAGCTTAACCATGTACCTGAACTTCTCCTGCGTAATAACTCATCATTCATCTGCTAAACTTGCCACAAACGCTACATTTTCTGTGCAGACTAGGGGTCAGAGTGTCCAGACTTGATTGAAAGATCTGTTATCACTGTCTACTTCTCTCTTTGTGTCACGCCTCGTCTCTGAATCTAAATGTCTGCTTGCTGTTGATTCAGACTTTACTCTAACAATATGTTGGCTAAAATGAGTCACTGTAGCCAGGAATATTCAGCATGACTCATATATATTGCTTTATTCATTTAGTACAAATACATTAACCTGAGAAAATATGTGTTGCCTGTTCCAACATCAGAAGGCATAAGCAATGCTCTGCCAACTGCTGATATGAGAGATGTGAGGTATTTGTTTGCTCTAATCTGCACATTCAGCTCATCTACATTTTTGAAAAATAAAAGGCTCCTGAGGCTTGTGCTATTCCAGTAAACACTATGACTGTGGGCCTTTTATTTCACTCTCAGCTGCAGTACCTGACCTCAACTCTCCATCTTTCTAAGCAAGCTCCTTGCATTTAAATACACTATCATTTGCTTTTCAAACCCTTACAAAATCAATGTAAATCTTTGATGTAAAAGTGCACTGTTGCTTTTCCAGCACAGTGTTCTGCCTTAGGGAACAATGTCCTGAGGTGCCTTGCTACATGTACTGGTTTGCATTAAATCACATGGTAAATGGAAGGACACTGCTTAGCAAGCCAACTGTAAAAAGCAGTGGCTCTTCTCAGGAGCCTCCCCTCAGAAAGGACACTGGCAGCAATGAATACACGGCAGAGAATATTCAGGCAGAAAATATTATATGCAAGAACAACTACTACTACTCAAAAAAGTAAAAAGAACTCCAGTTAGTTTTTAAGTAGTTCTACTTACTTAAGAGCATTTGTTGGCAGAAATTCAAGTAGCAACTGCAGTGGTTGGTTCATGAATAGGGCAATGTAATATACATTGAGTTCCCAGTTTACTAGGTACACCTAGAAACAACATCTACCTCAGGTAATGATATTTCACTTTGTCCATGTACATGCATGTCAATATCATTTGAAGTTTAGAGGTTTATTGATTATAAATCACAGTTGGGTCCCAAACCTGTCAAACGAGCTGGGGATAGTTAAGACAGCTGCAGTTTTAAGGGACAAAACTTTGAAAAAGAGTTCTAACAGTGAAGTTAAAAACTGATACAGTATGTGGCTCATGTTCAGTTTCCAACAGTGAGACTCTGACAGTGCTGCCAGGTATATAAGCTTGTACACTTTCTGATACTGACACATACAGGTACAAGCTGGCAGGGACGGGGGCTTATTGAACATGACCCAGGCACTAGGAAAAATGGCTCTGTGTATTTGTGCAACCAGCACTGTGGATTAAAGGGCTTGGACACAGGGGAGATCATTTAGAGACAGACTTCAGCTTTTTGCTTTCTCCAAAGGCTTTAAACAAATCTCATGATGACACGAGACAGAAATGTAAAAAGAAAAGAATTCACAGAACAGTTAAAGTTGTCTATAAAGTCCAGATTATGACTTCTAACACATAGATGTCAACCAACTGTTTAAATTCAGTGATGAGTCTGATGGATTTGGACCACAGAGCATGCCTATTCACATTTTTAAAAGAACATTAAAGAAGAGACAGAAGTTGTGCTTGACTGCTGACAAGAAATGTCATTTGTCCAATCGTGGACAATAACTAAATAAACGTTGGAGCAGCTGTTCAGGGTATCTGGCTTGAAGTGAAGTGAGTGGACTGCTTAGTTGCAGGAGCTCTATCACCAGCACCCTTATTAAAACACAGGGATTAAGATAAATGACATGTCTCAGGGGCAGAGATGGAATCAAGCATCAACTTTCCTGGTGGTCAAGCACCTAGGAAACAAGTCCGGCATCTGGTCGACAGAGCGGCCATCTGGTAAGTTCATCCGGAACAACAAACGTGTTGCTCAGTTGGAGTTCATTTAAGCCAGGTGGACAGGAAAGGCCCCAACCTTGTTTTTTTATGTGCAGAACTATAATACATATTAGATAAATGGTACATATTGATCTAATATAAATCCCCACCACCAACTGTAGTTCCAAAATAAAACCAAAATCAACACCTATCTGACAGCCCTCCAAAAAAAAAACTAAATGGTAAGCTTAGTTAAAAGGTCAGACTTATTGTAAGTCTGTTATATTGGATTGGATTTAGCTCGGCAACTCAGCATATGTTATAGAGTTTAAACACGTTTATGACTTGTGCTGTCTTCAAACATTATTTTTATAGTGGAAATTTACATTACATGAGAATTTAGTATTATAACAAAGGGTGTATCTGCATAAACATCAAGGGGTGGTCTGCTGACTGAATGGGATCTAGATTGTGCATCACAATATAACTGCAATCATAAAAAAATAATGTAGTTGAATTTAATTTACTCTCCCACTGTTAAGTCTATTACAGCTATTGTTGAGGCATAACCACAGTACTCTATTATAACTCAGATCTGCTGTATGCTAGAGCCATCAATGCAAGAACTGGAACACTGGCTTATGCCCCCAAGATCACTAATATGAATCTTGAGCTGCTCCAATGTTTTTCTCATTAAAGTTGAAGAGTGGGGTTTATGGTCAGGGCAACATTTCTTCCAAAAGTATGTTTTAAGCAAACTGCTGTCCTGGATTCTCTTTTCATAGATTCTCATTTGCAGGATTCAACACCCTGGTGAAATTCTGTAAGGAGAGTTGAGGGTGATGTTTTTCTGTATTTCTATTGGAGGCCTGTTTGTTAAGACGCGCTGCAGGGTAGCCCCTTTTCCCATGACTGCTACCGCTGAGGTTGCAGTCTTGCAGAGCCGTGTATGCCTCCAAGACTTCCAAAGATCAGCTGGTCCTTCTGTGGGAAATTCAGGATCCAAACTCTCCCACAGACATTGTACCGCCTCTCTAAGCTACCCTTGACACTGGCTTTTGTGTGTGTCGCATGCATACATGTGTCCACAAACACACACCCAACCTCAAAGAGTAACTTGCTACTACTACTTCCTCATCCTCACCCCACCCTGATTAAAATGTGACGGCTTGCTTATTGTTCTCCTCCTCCTTTTTCTGTGCTGTCAGCCATTGATTTCCCTGGCCTGATCTAATCCTGGTTCACATAGCTGAGCATTAATTAGAGAGAGAGATGGAGTAGGAGAGAGAACAAGAGAGAGCATGTATTACATACACCCAAGGCTTTAAAATGTAGGTTCAGTGTTGGATCAAGGGCCAGTATAGAGAAAGATGCACAGAATCTCTTAGTCAACTAACTACTTTGATTTTATTGTTTTTTTACAGACCCCAGGGTATCCTGTAAAAAAAAACTGTAGTTTTTTTATACCAGCACCCTCTTTCTCACTTCCCTTTCTCCATTGCTGTTTTTCTTCCCACTTCTGCTCCCGCTGTCAGGGTCCAGGTCGCTTGGATCTGAAATCGCAGTATCTGTCACTTTGGAATTAAGTTTTCGCAAGGCCCCGGCTGTAAGGAGCACTAGGTCTCTTTCTGCCTTTATGGAAACTTGATTGAAGACAGTTGAAAGGACCTGTCTCCCCGCTCGGGGAAAGAAGGGCACAAGAGCTCCTACGTGCCACTCACCATCTGAAGAAACTCACACTATTTTTTTTTTCTTTTGGTCTGTGTAGCTTTGCTTCCATCTACTGGGCAAAGGGGGAACTGCCAGGAGACGCGGGTGTGTGCTTGTAGTTTGGACGTGGGGGGCGGGGGAGGGGGGGCAGGGCATCAGACTCCAAGACAGTTTATATGTCTTGTGTCAGTGACAGCTTATTTCAGATCAGTGAAAGGATCACTGTAATGAGTTACTAACTTATGACACTTGCTGAGTTTTGTAAACAATCTGTCTCCTCATCGTCTTTCACTAACTTTGCTCTCACTGCTCTGAGATTCTTCCACACAAAACAAAGACATCCCTCATCATGCAGTACATACTGGGTCACACTGAAAGATTTTTATATTATTTTTTTTTTAAATATTTTTGTGCAAGTTAAGGATGTTAAATGAACATAAATTATGTGGACAAGCGGTTGAAAATTTGGGATTAGTTAAATAGATTAATATTAGTTCTTTAGTAATTCGGGCTGGCTCTTGTAAATCTTTAACATGATAATTTTATCTTGTCTGCTGCAACGGTTTCTACTTTTTTACATGGACACTGTGCAAACTTGGACATTGTGCTGTGGCACACAGTCTTGGTTGATAATGTATACTATGAATTGTTACAGTGTGCATGCTTGTCAATGTAGTGGAAATAAACAATCCATAACAGTAGTATAAAGTAGTATAAACTCTCTCCTGTCTCTACAGGAACCCAACTCTGCTAACTTGATAGCAGTCTTATGAGTTTGTGTTATAGCAAAGAAAATATTCC
Source organism: Scomber japonicus (assembly GCF_027409825.1). Classification (NCBI taxonomy): domain Eukaryota; kingdom Metazoa; phylum Chordata; class Actinopteri; order Scombriformes; family Scombridae; genus Scomber; species Scomber japonicus. The sequence continues at coordinate 12,647,634 of NC_070590.1, read as the reverse complement.
ATAACTATGACGAGAAGATTATGACAACCAAAGGTTGTTAGCTCTTATGCTGTTATATCACTTGTAAATAAAACGCTTTAATTCGCTGCACATTTGCGCTCATTACAATGAGGCTAAATTGCTAAGTGTGGCGTGGTTGCCTGTGGGCCAAAGTACGATGAGTACTTTCACATGGGTTTTCTGGTTGGCAGCAGCTGTCTTCTGCCAATTAGGTGCTTGGTATATGTGTGTGTGTATGAGTGTATTTGTGTGTGTGTGTGTGTGTGTGAGTGTGAATTTATCTGCAAACAAATACATCTCAGTCCTCCTCACCCTCCGGGTACTGCCTGAGACTTGGCAACCCTGCGGTGTTCAGACACAAACACACACTATCCTCACACTTACATTAGATCCCACAATCTCCCCGTACCCATGTCCCTGCCCCCACTAGACCCTGAGTTGCTGTAGGGTAGACAAACACACAACTCCCTCTCTCATCAATTTGGATCTAATGCTGTCTAAATATGGAATGAGCTGCAGTGATGAAGGAAGGAGAAGGAAACAGATCAAGTGATTCACTGTATGAGATAAAATAGATGCATTGCGTTTAGTCATAAGGTGCCACGTCTGAACAATTTCTAATGTTTCCTGAGCTCAGTATTCATGTCAAAGAGCATTTCCTAAAATTGTAGGGTATATTTGTAGTGGTAGTTTTCCCTGCTGTTGAAAAACAAGAACACTCTAACACTAACCTTTGAGTGGTGAGAAAATTATTTTCAAATTTGTGTTGAATAAAGTACTGAGTGCTATTTGCAGGCTTTTATCCAGGGCACTGTGTGCCTAAATCATTCACTCATGTTGTTAGTCCACTCAATAGCAGTATGAAACTGGCGGTTCAACTAACTGTTCTTGTTTGAGTTCACAAAAGTAGAGAAATGAATGTGGCGGCTTTTTATTTGAAAAAAATGATTTAAATCATCTGAAAATATGCTTGTCTTCTGTAAATATGAGAATAATGAAATTAAAGTATGCTTATTGATAACCGCCACTGCAGACTGCAGAATGTCTAGGTTGTTTTGGAGAGACAAAAAATTAGTCTATTAGTCGTTGAGTGCTTTTCTGTGTCGTTTCTAAAGTTGCTAGTACCAGCAAGTAGCTTTATCCACAGCACTGTACAAGAGCAGGTCCTTTCAAATGAAATGGTCAATGCACGTGGCTGCAAGTTTTGTGAAATGGTGCAATGTGTATTGGTTTTCCAGCTCATCATTCATTAGTCTCCAGATGCACCGTACACCATCAAAATCAAATACCTCACCTTCATCTTCAAAGTTAGTTATGAAGATAATAAAATACACTGAAATGCTTGCCCTCGTTAAAGACAAACTCTTGATCATGTCAGTCTTGGGGCTGTGCCGTGCCATCAGAACGAGAGCCCATAACAGTATTACGAACATGCAAACTTTTAATCAATTCTGAATTGTTAAAGATAAGAAACATCATTCTTATGTGTGTTAATTTGTTCACACCACCCCTAAATAGCAAGCTAAAATGCAATTCAAAAAGGTCTATTGTGCAAAGACCATGGCAAAAACTGTCACTGCCACATACAACTGAGCATACAGAGATAAAACTAGAAGCAAATGATAAGCTAATCACGTAATTAATGTAACCAAATAAATTTTGCATCCCTTTAAAAATGGTGCTTTGTGTCACATTTAAATATCAATACATTATAACCCCATTAAGAAACATTAGTATAATTACAGTAATTAGTGCGCTTACTAGAAACAAACACAACCCATCACCTCAATATGCCTCTACGCTACATTTTAAAGTGTGTGCCACCAGGACAGGAATTCTCTGTTGGGTTGCTCTATGGCTGCATGTGAGATTGTTTAACATCTTAAAGTAGAAAAATGAACTATAACTATAAATGTACAACTTCTATTCTACTTCCACTACCCTGAAAAGACAGTCTCAACTTCTTTTTCCAACCTGACTGATTGGCTGCATATTTGCTATAACAGTTTATCAGTCTTTATCGGTCTTTGTGTTCTTCAAAAAATACACAGCAGCATGAGTGAGACTGTCCTCCAAGAGAAATCTAAATTATTAATTTCAGCAATTGTCCTGATACAATAATAACAGCCCCCTTGCCCCCTTTGCTGCATTGTTCTTTTAATAACCATAACCATGTGGTTATTATTATACAACGATGAAGGTCCATAATGAAGTCATTTTAACCCAAACTATGATGTGACCACAGCATTGTCACCTCATGTAACACATTCATTTATTCAACAATAATTAGTAACAGTTTTGAAAGGCACAGACATGATATCATCCTGCAGATAGGAGCATCAGATTAGAAAGTGTTTATATGTGTCGTTCTGGAGTGCACGAACCAACAATCTATTTTGTAGGACTGTAGAGTCTGATATATTTTTCCCTTTCTTCTCTACACAGAAAGCTTCATTTTTAATCTCCAGAAAGAAATAACTGATGGATGGATAAAAGCTTGAGTGCTCTGAGGTCCCCGCGCCAGAAAGCCTGCCCTCTTACTCCCACGGCGAGAACCATGAGGTGAACAAAACTCACACTAGCAAATGCATGCACACTGGTATCGCGCTAATAAGGGTTGTGTGCCAGTTTTGACAGCTGTGTTTGTGTGAAACCTCTGGGCGCTGAGACCTTAACCAGGCTGCTTTCCCATCCCTGCTGTTGGCTTGGCTCAAGTTGATGCTACACACATGCATAAATAACAAAACACACATGAACACACAAACACCAAAAACAGGACAAACAACGTGAGAATTGGCAGATGAGGTATACATTTTTCAGGTGACTTCTGTTCTCACCCACACACTGAGAATGTGAGTGAATATCAAATGATGAACTATTCTCCTGTTTTAAACCAACTACCAACCATCCCCATCTCACAAGACAGAGATCTGGAAATGACAGCAGTCTGTTGGAAGGTCACAGCCTGTGCACTACATATCCATTTGAGCTTTTTGGCATGGCGATCTGCTATGATAATGGCTGCCCAGAGGGCCAACTCTCTGGATGGATGAAGCTGTTTTAATCTCAGAGTGGCAGACCTCTGTGACCTTGTCAGGAGATGTCCTAGGTCTGGGTGACTGACGAGACTCCCCACAGGCAAGGCACATAGCAGGGGAGCAGTGGAGAGTGTTGGGAAAAGAAAAATGAGTCGAAGACTATTCAGAACTCATTTCTCATGCTCAGATACAAGGGAAATATGGAGAGTCTGCAGAGAGACGCAGAATAAAGTCAGGTGCCTCAGAAGTAAAGCAGCCAAATCCAAAAGTGGTTATTAGTATGCTGCTGCTTTACTGACCACTTACAGCAGCAGGTGCTGTTCAAAACTGAACTGGAACAATCCTAGCGACAAACAGAAGTTGTGTAGTTATAGTTGTTGAGTACACAATGAGCATACAATCTACTTTTCAAGTCAGTAGGAATCGTTTGATACAAAATTCTTTTTTGGTGGATTGTTTCTTTAATACTTGAATTATTTAGCAAAGGAAGAACATTTTGCAATGCATTTGTAGCAGCCTTTCCTCTTACATATTACATGTATTTGAGGATAAATGAGCCAAAGAGTCTTCATCCACAGGAGCAGCTCTCTGAGGCTGTACGCAATGCTGACATCAGCATGCAAACATACTCACAAGAAAAATGCTAACATGCTGATGTTAAGCAGGTTTAATGTTTACCACCTTAGTTTTGCATGTTAGCATGCTAAACATTTACTACACAACTGACAGCTGAGGCTGTTAAGAATGTCATTAGCTTTGCAGGTAATGTATTGGACATAGATGTAACTTCAGTAAATAATCAAAGGCCGTTAGGAATCATTAATAATAATGGCAGTCACATAATAGTTGTTGTCAGTTGTTATCATTTTTGACTGGTTGCTAATATCAAGAATGTGAGTTTCACTTCGCCTTCACAGTAATGTGAGTCCGTCTGAGGATGGATGCCAGAAAAAGGATAGTAGAGACATGGACACATCAGAATGGCATGCTACAGATGAATGCACACAATATTTGTTGAGACTGTGAAGGACAATCAACAAGCCTCATACCTGACATATTTTGGTTTAGCTTCAATCTGCATCTATCTGTTAACCTAAATGACCTGAAACCAACAGTGATTAGTGAAGCTGCAGCTGAAAAGTTTAAGCTCACAAGTGAAGCCAGCATCCTTTTCTTGTTGATTGGCAACCGTAGGCTTTCAGGCTGGTTAGCAGCTACAATGATTAATGGTCATCCCATAGAGCAGCATTTCCTGTGCCTTGTCATATAAACAGGACCTGGAGTAAAATGAAGTAAAACATACTATTGTTTCTTTAGGGCCTCTTCTTGTTAGCTAATGCGATAAATTAATCTTAACTTTGGATTAGTACATTTAGTGCTACAGGGTGCTCTTTTTCAATCACTTAAAGGCTCTCCACAAAAAAAGTTGTGGGTAAGACCCACAAAGTCACAGCATATTCATGCAGTGCCTAACCACAGTCTGTCTGGTAACCTGGCAACAAATATTCTCAGCATGCAAAGCATGGAGACAAGGACTGATGTTCAGTCCAATCTGTGAAAAACGAACAAAACTTAATTTCCCTCTGAACACTCTAGAGCCAAAAGATGTCCACACTGACCAGTTTTGGGAATATTTAAACCTTTGGAGGTACTGTGAAAAATCCTCTCTTAAGACAATATTACAGTGATTCAGAAGCCAGCGCTTGTAGGTCTACTCAAGGGTATTTCATTAAAAAATGAGTACTGGGTTGGCATAGCATGTGGATGTTATGGTATGACAGATGGATGGAAGGGTCAATTATTAAAATCTTGACTGATGGTTGTGGTCAGTGTCCGAAATTAAATTTTTGACTCACCTTCGAAGGAGACTGGTGGATGAAAAAAGATCCACCAGCCAAGCATATTTTCTACCGGCCAAAATAATAAATTGCCTTTTTGCGTCACGTATACATTTGTTTCAGTACATTTCATTAAGATAATAAGGGGTTATGATTAATACAAACACAGATAACAACTAATCACCACAGCCTCAGAATCATACTGTGGCCAGCATCTTTAAACTCTTATCTCTAAACCTGCATTTTTCACTAAAACTTTTTTAATGTGCTTCATCCTTCTTTTCATTTTAAAAGCTGGCATTCTCCTTGTAAATGTTGCCACATGAAAGCGTTTAATTAACGGTAGCAAGCAGCAGACCGGCAGCAAGTGACAGTTTAGTGGAGAGATGCAACGTTGAGTAGCTTAAGTCCCAAATGGTAAACAATGCTGCAAAATTAGAAGTAGTTGAGGCTGTCTCTGGCTGGCACTTCTTTGCCTCAGACTGTCTCAAGCCCTCCTACAGTTTTGCAGCACTGTTTAGACATGCGTAACACACATATGGTGCTCGTATGTACATTGTATAGGATCTCACACAGTTAAATTAATGACCATCGAGACACTTCAATCAGTCATTTTCTGCAGTGTTTTTGTGTAGGTGGATGGGCCAGCAGAAAGGAGAGGAGAGGCTAAAGACCCATGTATTTTTCTTTCAACTGTTCAAGCCTCCCTGTGGCATTGGTTATGATGCTTGCTGTGTTGTATCTGTCTCCTGGCACAGCATGCTGACAGTTCCAAAGTTGGATTTTACGTGTTGTCACTGTCTCCCACCTGTTTCTATGTTGGCAGATTAAGTTTGGCGTACACTTGTATCTCTCAGGGTCCAAGTTTTTCCACTGTCTCAGTTGAAAGAAGTGCTCATTCTTACTGTGCAGTTTTAGGGGGGTTTAAACCTTTTACTCAATCCAAATCAGTGGATGAGTCAGTAAACTTGTGTTTTCCCCTTGGTTTGGCCAACTGCTAGAAACTGTTGATTTTGCTCAAAAGTGTTCCTGGCTACAAGAGTAGTTTAGCTCAAACCTTGGAGTTGGGTCAGAATGAGATTACATTACATTCCCACGACAAAGCGCTCCACAATTCATATGTTGCCATACCAAGACCACTTCCTCTAAACGGTTTCAATGCGGTCGTCTTGGTCCAAACCAAGTACAACTGCTAGAATTCAGATCTGCCCAAAACAAATCATACCAAGGGGGAAAACAAAGCAGAGTATGATTCATCCACGCTAAAAAAAGCAAAAAGCAGGTTTGAAAACACCCTTAGGCTATTGCAGGAATGAGGTAATATATGCCTCATTATGTGAGGCAATCAAGAAGCAGAACTGCTGCATTGGATTTATGATCAAAGACATTTACGTGGTATACATTGAAATTACTGGAAATGTCCTATACCACAATATATTTTAATCTTGGATTGACATAAAAACACGAACAATGGATTGGCTGGTTAGAGTTTGCATTCAATGTAAAATTACAATCTGCTCTATATCAGCTTCTCTGTCATAATTAACAAGTTAATAGACTGTGAACACATAAACAGGGATAGACAGTGGTGTAGCTCTCACCAGTGATTCATGTGATTCATGTGATCATGTGATTGCTTCTTGACAAGCACGATAGTAATTTGGGTTTACAGATTGACTTTCTGAGAACAATTTACCATCACTCAGTCATTACTGCTGATTACTGAAAACAATCAATTTATGTTATTTCCAGTGTCAAAGTTCAGTCTAACATGTGCTTACATGATTGACTAACCAACATCAATTCAACATAGCTATCAATAATGCAGTTATTGTAGTGACTTAATATGATGTTAATGTCTATAATGTTGTTATAATTATAGGCTGCACCATCCTTCACTATTGTGAGACATGCAATTCTTCTTTGCATTGAGAGATAATTACTTGAACGGTGAACAAACGGTAATGAGGTCAGAGAAATCAGTCACAACTGCTGCTGAATGTTAATGTGATCCAGGTGCTTAATTTCACCTACACATTCACGGATGTCTAATCCCTGTGTTTGTAGAAAAAGAACAAGAGTAGGCAGTCAGCTGTGTGTAGCTTTTATCTGCTTTTTAAAACTGACTAAGCTTGTTAAGGAATGCAGGGAAAACATTGCTTTAACGCCCTCTGAAAAATAGATTTACAATGAATGCTGCAATCCAAAGCAATTTAAAGAGTGTACCAGTGTATGACTTCATTTAAATATGAGATCTAGAGATCACAATTTTATTCACTGCCCTTACCCATTTACTTATTTTGTTCAGCCATGTAATGCTTTTTCAAGATCAAGGGCAATTACAGGGTCAATGCAATTACAAACCGCTTTCACACCTGTGGGCAAGTGTGTGGGAGCAACATGGGGAATGCAAAAGCCAAACTGACAGTGAGAGTCAAAACTGCAATCAAACTCATGTTCTTCCTCCTGTGAAAGCCCAGTTTAAACCATATGTTGTCAGCTATTTAGTTTTGAGTACATTAGCAGGACGTCACACACCCAAGCATATGGTCAGATACAGTTATGAAACCCTGTAGCAAATAATAACCACCAGTTCATTTAATTACCACTCAAAATGGAACAACTCATAAATTCCTTTTAAAACCTGATCGTTCTATAACTGCTTTAATAGATGACTTTAGGCACTCAAAGTAAATATAACAGGTGTTATTGGATGATGTAATAATCATATTGAAAAATAATTAGGGCAGCAACTAACAATTATTTTAATTATTAATTGATTAGTAATTTTGACTATAAAATGTCCAAAAATCAATCGCTATTTCCCTCAGAAGCCTTCATTTGTCTCAACCGACCTCAGATAGTTGGTTTATCATAGAAGATCAAATAAAAAGAAAATACTAGCTGGAATCAGATTTTACTTAAAATTTCCAATTTTTTAATCAACTAAATCGACATATTGTTGCAGCTCTACTAATAATGCAGCCCAAATTGACTAAAATATGAACTCCAGTTTAATATAGGGCAGTATTATTGTTACGGCTAAAATTAGCTTTCAGTGTTGCAAACTTTCACTTCCCTTGCAAGCACACATTAATGCCTCTAAACATTTCTAGTTTGAGCCATGTTTCTAATGTGACTGAACAATCTGAGTGGAACTTTTACTGAAGAGATGTGTCCATTGTTCATTTTGCTCACTTTTAAAACAATGTTGGTTGCGCTCACTCATTCTCACAGCAAAAAACTGTACCAAGGACATATGATGATTTTGGTGTCTGTATTCTGATGATCATTTTTTTTCACTTGAAGGTGACTGATGGGCGCAACCTTCATGCATTTACAACAATTTTATCACAGTTTTAAGAGACAAGATTATGTATTTACGACCCACTTTTCCAACTCAACTCCTCATCTGTCAGTCTTATAGTTCTTCCCCTCTTTCATCACCTGATCACCTGACCACACACTCCTCTCGCCCCCCCGTCTGTCCTTTGTGCCTTTCTTCGGGGATCTCATGGGGACTTGATGAAGCTTATAGATTCTGAAAATGAGACAACAGCCCCGCCCTCTGTCTCCTCTCCCCCCATCAGTTCGACCTCCATCCAGAACACCCCGCTTCCATCTATCTGATGACAGCATGACACCCCGTTTACCAGTTTAATCAGTAATCCGTTGAATCATTTGAGGACAAATGATTTTGTTTTAAGATACAAAAACAACAACAACACGCCGGTATAGACACCATGCATTGAACTGCACACACGGAATAGGGCCATCCATCAGCATGTGACTCATGCATAAACATTGTCTAAGTATAGAACCACAGCTGATTTTGTTGAACAGTACAAGCCTTCATGTTTATGCAAACATGTGGCATGCTTCCATATCTGTGCATCATGTATTGCACGTCACTAATGAGCAACAGCAGGAACTCCCCACGCATCGTTCAATACTCTGCTCCCAAATTCCATTCGTTCTGCTCAAGGTTAATTGTTTTCTAGGGCAGACACAAATGGTTTGTAAGTAGCATGTTCATGCAGCTGTTTGGAGCATGTTTACGTGTGTATACCGCTGTCAAACTGAATCAGCGTCACAATTAATGTCAAATTGTAAACAAAATAGGTGTGCATATGTTTACCCACTTCTTGTGAATATATGTATACACAGTGACACACACACACACACACACGCACACACGCATCCTGTAAGTAAACGTTCTGCTGTGTTTTCACATGAATTAACAATCAGTCCCTTTCAGTCAGTCACATGGAGACACAAACGCTCACAAACAGAAAGAAAAAAAACAAAACTGTACATTCACATTCTTGTCAGTGATTGGATACCAGCAGTTACAGATTCCACTCACATAAATACTCTGCCATGCTAACCTGACAGCTGTCCATCTGGCTCTTTAAATTCATTTTATACAAATCCACCAAGCACACAAAGTGTTTACTACCCAGTGTTTAGCCCATGTTTAAATGTATTCTAGTGTCACATTCCAAACTTTGTAAAATGCAGACTTTTTACATGCTACAGTAAGACACCACCAAGTTAATATGAGAACAACTAGTAGATAAATATGGTCTTCTAAGGAAACGTAGTACATAAAACTACTCTGTCTACCATTAAATAACCCATAGTAAACATGAAAGAGGTTAGTCGTTATTGATTGATAAACTACTAGCTCCTAAGTTCTCAAGAAAACTCAAGAAAGAACGATCAGATGCATATTAAAGGGTCAGGATGTTTTCTGGCGCAAATAATAAATACCATATGCAAATTGTTACAGTAAAATTGGCCGTTGAGGACATTACGCCTGTTGAATTACACTATTTTGGTTCCAAAATGCCTGATAACTGTATCAAATTTGATAAAGAAATTGGTACTCAGTTTCAAAGCTGCAGACCATTGGTAAAGTGGAATTGATTTCCACATTAACATCAAGTGTTTGCTCTGATAGAAGCTAAATTATGTTCACTACATTGTGTACATGCCCTTAAGATTTTACTGTAAATGAATTATGTACACTTATTCATTTTTGTCTGTTGTAGACCTAACATGTAACTGCTTTAACATGGAAGCACATTCAATTACCCAATTACCCAAGTCTCAAATCAATGGATTAAAAGAGTCTGCCGTGTGACCTTAGAGAAAGATTTCTTCTAAAACAAGGGCACACTTTGTACATTTCATAACAGACCTTACTGTGTAGATGTTAATGATCAGACAAGGACCTACCGCTTTCACTCCAAGGTTGTTTGCCACTTATAATACAGCAAGAGTAGCACGGTTCTGAATAGGGAGGAAGAAAATGATGCCAACCTGACTGCACAATGCTCATTATTTTGCTCCGATTGCACTCCTGAGAGGATCATTTCAATGTTTCAATATATATTTCTGATCTCTCTTTTTTCCCTGTAATTGCTTGTGCTTATTGAATGTTACACATGCTCTTTCAAGTTATTATTGTTACCAAGAGTGTCAAGTGTTTTTATGAATGTTTAAAATGAGTCTTTTTGTTTTTATTAATTAACAAAAAAGTGTTAAAGAATTAGGCTTCCTTAACATTAACAAAAATCGCCCTTTTACAGAAAGGATGCTTTTAATTTAAGTGATAATTAATGCACAACTTTAGGCAATGATTTTTTTTTGTTCTAGCATCATGAAAATCTCAAAGTGCTGGGTGGCTGATTTTATCCGCTCAGCACTCACCTTTTAATCAACCACCTTTGTGTCATTGGATCGCCCAGAGACATGTTAACAAACAGTAATATGCAGAAATGTACTGTCTATATATTACAGGAATGGAAGAAGTACATAGGTGCTATACAGCCTGAAGGTTCTGCACAGTATGCATGAGAGGAAAATCACGCTTAATAATGAAAATCACTTAAAGCCAAAAGCCTTACATGTGAAAAAAATGTATTTCAACTATAAATTATATAATACATTTGATTTCCCAAAGTTACAGCCTTTTGGCCTTATATGCATCACAAGGAAATGAAAAGGTTTACAGCACCACCCAATTAAACGGTATTATACACACGGTATGTAGTGATATTCATTTCATTAAGGAGCCTGATCCCCAGCAGAACAAGACGAGAAAGTGATGAAAAGCCAGAATGTGCTGAACAGAGTGGAAGGTAGAAGGTAAAGTGTAAAATCAGTTCTGCACTCCATGTTCAATATTGCACTTCCAAATCAGATTTGTTCTGCTGAAGGTTAATTGCAATCCGGGGCAGACAAAGTGGTTTTGTAACAGTGCATACTTACAGGTAGTTTGTGTGTCTTTGTGGGTGTGTATGCCTGTGACACTAAATCAGTTGTACAAGTAATGTCCAATTGTAAGTGAAACTGACATGTGAGTGTATGTCCATCTCCTATTAATACACACACACACACACACACACACACACACACACACACACACACACACACACACACACACACACACACACACACACACACAGGTTACCCTTAGCAGGCTTTCCTACAGCGATAATTGAGGTTATTATAGCCCAAGGGTGACTGGCACAGTGCAGGTCCTGTTTGGAGACTTAATCGAAAGGCGAACTCTTTATTGTCACAGTTGGCTACCAGAGTCAAAAAAATAAGAACACACAGGCACACACCACACCAGTAAACACTGCACACACACAAACATACTCACATATGCCCAGAAGACTGCCTTTCCTGAACTGACAGCCACCTACTCTTATGGCTCCCCACCAGGTCTGACTCGTTAACTGTATTCCACGGCCATTTAAAGCCACTTAGTGCAGAAAGCAACTCTCTCTCTCACCATCTCCCCTGTACCAGACTCCATCACTGATTCGTTCAATCTCTCGCTCTCTCTACCAATCTTGTTTATTTTATGACAGTTTTTTTCCCCCACCTCTTCATCCTTCCCCATTGACTCAGTTCTGGCCATTTAGCGAAGCCTATTAGGGCCCATTGTCTTTCGAGAGCAATGGCCAGTCGAACCAGCACAGTCTAATCAGAGTGCAGGGAATTCATCACAATCTTGAGGGAAGAGAGCTGTTGCCCGCCGTCTGTTTTTCTCTCGCACCGTTCAAGAGGAAAAAAAACACACACAGCTCAACTAAATAGCTCCGTGGAGAGAGGGATACAGCAATGAATTGTCAACTTTCAAGCCATTAAACTCACACAGTCATAAATATACAACTGCCATTCTGCAGCAACTGGCAAGCAATAACATTTAAGCTGTCTGAGTATTATAAGCAATTGTCCCTGAAATGCTTAATTATATCCAGGTCATAGAGGAGAGAATCAACATACCATATGTGAGCGTGGCTATCAGAGCTTAGCTGTAAATTTGATAATAGCCGCCACATCTGCCACTGAAATGCTTAAATTCATTTGATCAGATCAATCAGTCTGTCACTTAAACAGATACATCTTTGTGAAGCCAAGCAGGCATCGGGTCAGTGAAGTGCTGAGTCAGCAAGTCATTAACATGAATAAGACAGGAAAGTGTCAATGAACAACAATGAAAGACAATGAAAGAAAAAAGAAAACACGAGAGTCAGGTAGAAATTCAGCATGCTGATTACACAGCCAGTCATTCCTTAATTCAGCAATCCAGAAACACACAAGTTTAATCAACTGAATGTAATCATAATCAATAATTGTGATCGTCAGGCCTATCCCTTCCACATCTTCTACATTCTGGAGTGGCCTTGAAGACTTGACAAATGGAAGAATTAAAACTAAAATATGACCAAACGCTGAAAAAATGTGGAGGTGACTAGACCGTTTGTCTTGGTTTTAATTACAGGATGCTCAATTACTTTTCATTACTGGTGTAATTTGTTCTCTAATTTGGTTAAATGGACTCTGAACTTAGAGATGGAAACCTTTTTGTTTAATTGTCTAGAAAACAGAGACACTTTTAGATTTTGTGAAATACTTGGAATAGCTGAACACATAATGGAGGGATCATTTGTCTTGTATTGGCTTTTATGAAGAAGTTTGTTCAAATCCATGTAACCACCTATACGGTAAACAGGTGATATTCAAGTTATCATAACAAAGTCAGGCAATTCACTGGGACTGAATGGTTTATTGTGCGAGTATAGAATATGTAAAGACTTCACATTTGGCATCCAGTGTCTCACTTCACTAAGTACAATCTGCTATATGTGAACTGAGCAGCAACCCACACAGCATGACCGCTCTCAATCAAAACCCCTCCAATCATTGTGGGAGCAATCTTGTGAAATGACATGGATAAATCTGAAGCGACCCATTTCATCTGGTACACAGCAGTAGGATAACACAGATCAGACACACATCAGTTATGCAGCAGATAATAATCAAATTCAGCATATTAAATGACTAAGACGTAACACATGACTTGGAGCGTTATTGAAGCATCTCCAGAAAGAGATGGTGGGCGACCGCAGCACTATATAGGGGAGTGAGTTGATCAGCACCGCAGGGGGTAATACTTTATCTAAAGATTTAAGAGAAACACTGCTGTTTGTTTTTGCCACCTCGTTAAATAAAAATCCATAATCTATAAATGTGCATGTATTTTTCATTTCAAAAGTGTTCTACTGGATAAAAGATGCCACCTACTTGACTAAAAAGTTCATACCGAGGCTTCATTACAATTTAAGCTAGTTGCAATGTCACAAAATCAGCTTGTAAGTAAACTCTATAACCTCAGATTTCAGTGAGTGCAGAGAAACTTTCCTCCTCCGGCAGCAAAGTGTGAGAACAGCCTGTGAATATCGAACTTGGCACAATGAAGTTCAAATATTCAAGTGAAGGCATAATAGGGCAAACATATTTTTGAGTGGAAGGAGACTTCATTAACAAAGTGTACCTAAAATGTCACATGAGGAGTATTCATAATGCAGAAACAATGACCCCAGTGCATGTATAGTCTGCTATACATAGAAACCACAGTATGTCCACCTACCAAGACACCACCACTGCAACAAAACCATTGCTAAGGCTATTAATTACACCTGTGTTTTTTCCTGCTGTGGTGAGTGAAAATGTGTGCTGTGAAAAAGGCCCATATTTAGCAATGCAAGAACAGCACTCAATCACAAGAGAGAAATGAGAAGCCAGACAGACAAAAAAACAAGCAGCAGCAGCTCATGGCGTTCTGAAACTGTCTATCAAACACTAACTGAACAGAGCCAAAACAACAACTCATAAACATGTTAACTCAAGCAGTAAACACTCACAGTAGCTTGATGAAGTGGAGTGGTGATTCCTGCCCTCTCAGTGGAAAAGTAAATCCTTCTCAGTGGAAAACATACTGCCAAGAACAGACCAAAAAACTCTGCTTCCAGCTTTGAGTGTACATTCAAGGCCTGATATGATGAATGCCCAGCAACCTTTAGCTACCTAGCGAGCTAATGAGCTGTGAAGCAGCAGGATAGCAGCAGGCTGGCAGAGGGAAAGTGTGGGAAAGCCAGGCCATTGACAGGTTGAATGTACCGCCTTACTGTAAAGGAGTGTTTGATTTATGTCACAGGTGCATTTTGAATTGATCTAGCTTGCAGGCTTTGCTCCTTTTCTCAACTTTTCAGAAGGGTCATCGGTGCATTATCAGCCTTATAACCAAAGATACATTGACTTTTTTTTTCATTTAATCAAAAAAGTATCCCCTCCAGAAATATTTAAAGATGTATATGAGATACTACTACTGAATAATCATTCAAATTATAATGTTAACCTGATATGTTTTTTCTGCAAAAAATAAGTTCCATTACCTTGTTAAAATCCTTAAAGTTACATCCCCTTGCCTCATTAAAAATTCCAAATTCAAGATGCAAATATATTCCATTTCAGAAGTTTAAAAGGTCCAGTGTGCTGGATTTAGCATCTAGTGGAACCAATTTATAATGATAGTAATGATGGACTGCAATTATATTGTGCCTTTCTAGTTTTCCGACCTCTCAAAGCGTTTTGCAGTACATGTCAACATTCACCCATTTTCACACACACTCATACACTGATGGCAGAGGCTGCCATGCAGGGTGCCAACTTGCTCATCAGAATCTAATCTTAAGCACATTCACACATACACTTGCCCATTCTCAGTGTTTGTGCTCTGGAGGGTTTAAGTTTCCACATCACACTTTTGTAAGTTGAATATTGGACTAGGATCAGCTTCCAAACTATTTGTGAACACAAATCATGCTCGTAAGCCCACCTTAAAATTGTATTTTCAGTGAAACTTTCCACTGTCAGCAGATGAATGTGAAAACAGTTTTCTAGTGACAAACTCTGCACATAAATCACCCGGCACAGTGAAGCTCAAACATTCAGTTATCGGAACAAGAATAAAAATATATTTCTTAGTAGAGGGAGATTTTTAAAGTATTAAAGTTCATTTAAAGCAACATTAATTGATTTTCCAGCACTGTGCAAGTCCTAAGTAGTAGGAAAACAATCTCCTTTTGTCATTTTGTTGCTTTTTTATCCCAAATCTTAGTAGATTGAATACAGCTGCTAGCCACTCAACACTGGTTTATTCCTGGTTTATTAAGTTTCCTCTTAGGGCTTTTTACAGCACTATTTCAGCCTAGCCTGAAGAGGATCATACACTTTATTGTTAAGAAATATCTTTTGAAGATGTTTATACAGATGCAGTGTGTCAAATTGTTTTTAATGATACATTTAAAGGTCATAAAAGGTTTGTTTCTAAGTAGATATATGTGAATACTACTGGTAGTCCTGCTGTCTTTGCAAGGATTCACCGGGTGAACACTTGACTTATTCAGTAAACAAAAATTCTGAGGAGCTCCCCTCCACTGATTCACTCTTCAATCATTTAATGCAGAGGGTGCCAAGTTGATACTTTATTGATTACCTTTGAGGAACTGGCTTTTCCTTCTACTTATTCTCCTTATTTCAAGGTCAGATTATAGTTTCAGTAACAAAATGGTCCCCCCAGCAGCGGATGAGGGCTCATTTGTATACAGGCTGAGATTCATTCTCAAAAGTACCACAGCAGGCTGATTGCTGCTGTAATAGATCCCAGGCTGACTTGGTAAAGATGTGAACATGCATGTACAACATGCATGCACCCATGCACAAATGCACATACATCTGTAGGGCTGAGGATGCAGCATCCATACACAATGTATAATTTGAAATGTTGATATTTGACACTGGAAAACATCCTATGTGTATATTCAGAAAAGATGCTGAGAAAGAGGACAAAGAGCAGAACCTCCATCTAGCTTATACTTTGTACAACCAGAACACAGTATCAATTGAGAAGAGAAAGGTGAAATGGGGCCTATAGGGAATTTAATTATTCTTCTGTGTGCTTGTTTACTGTATGTATGTGTATGTATTTCATAACCTTTGTGTACGTGGGTGTGCTTGTGACTGTCGTTTTCATTTAGAAAGAAATTACATTTCTGCTTTGTGTGTAGTAATTAGCATATTTTTCATTTGTGAAGTGACTGTGCTCCTCAGGCAATTACATCAAGCTCCACATTTATTTCGCATATGGGACTATATTGCATTAATTTAGGGAAAAGGGGCCATTTTAGAAGTGGGGAGACACAGGCAAGCTGTGATGAAACAGAAACAATGATGACACAGGTGGGATGCAGCAGTGTTAAATGTGTCAATGCAGGAATATCACATCTGTTTTGAGTGCAGCTTGAACATATAAGGGTATAGATACAAAAACTAGATTTTTTATCAGAGGAGAAGTTTGGAGTTTACTTTATTTAGAATCAAATCCAAACTCTGTTAAACTTGTTTTCAGCATACATAGAGCATCTCTAAATTATAGCATAATGGTTTGCATTTATTTGCATTCTTTAATTTTATATACTGGCCATTTTGTACTGTGTGTGCGGCGTGTGTTTATTAATGTTGATTTTCCTTTAAAGGGCTGACAGGAAAGCATTCAGTCTTCAGACCTTGAACTTGCACAATCTTGCTTGCTTATTATGCACCTTCATTTATCATAATAGATTTAGAATTGTTGTTTTCTATATGCAAATGTAAAGGCAAGGAGCGAAAACAAATACCTTTATTTTTGAAGTTCATCTGCACATTTAATTTGTTCTCAGGCAAAACACAAACATCTATTAATCTCAGTCAGCCCAGGAGTGACTTACACAAATGGATTTTTAACAAATGGATACAGTGGTCACTTCAAAATAGTTTATCATCTAACCTGCTGGACTCCAACATTTTGGGATTGTGACCATTTAGATTCAAAAAAATACCTACTCACAGGCCCTCACATGTTGCATATTTCTATGAGCTCTGAGTAAAGTGATGAAGTAATAGTCCCCTTCAGTGTGAGAAAAAGATTTGACTTAACATGTGTCACAGTATGTCAGATGCTGCAAGCAGGATCCAAGAGACTGAATAGAGAGGTGTGAACAGGTTTATTGAGTGTTGTGTATGGGCTAAACCTCCTGCAGCTCAATGTCACTGAGAAAAAAGAGTTGGCAATGGACTTGGGGAAAGAGAAGAAGCTCCCCTCCCATGTCTCCATCAAAAGCATGAACAGAGAGGTGGTGGATGACTACAAATGCCTGGGAGGCCAATGCCACTCATACCCTTAATTCCTTGCAAAGGAACACAGGTGCACACTCAGCAACAGATTTTCTCCATGTGGCCAACAGCCAACTCCTCTCTCAGTGCTGCAAAGTGACAAGTGTTATTATCTTGCACTGTCATCAGGTACTTCCAACTCAATCTACTGCTGTAAACTCCAATTGCCAATGTTGTTGATGTGACTTTCTCTTTCTTGGTTCACCGCTTTGATTCATTTTATACATACATGATCCCGAGAGGATGAGTTGATTATGCTCTTACTATTCATCTAAAACCATCATCAGGTGAAAATTTCAGTTTGTCCAATACTTTGATTTATGACCAAATATTTTAAAAACTAGTAATGTCCCCATCTGCCTCAGCTGTACTTAAAGAGGCTAAACGAATATGATAGTAAACATTACACCTCCTTAACTTCAGCATGTTCACTAATATGACATTGTTACACCTTTTTGTACAGTTAAGTTTGTTGTTTGCACATTCATTTGTAGATAAAACCTCCCTTTATTCTACATATGTTTTTCTATTTTTAATTCATTTTGTCATGTATAGTATATATTCAGGTATTTTTGTCACACAAAAAATCTTTCAGGATGGTCTTGACTCCCATCTTGAGAACTACAGATTTAACTTGAAACACATAAACTATTGCAATCTGAAAACTGTGCATCAGTAAGACATATCACCAATAATATCTTAGTTTTTGTTAGTGTGATGCCCCTGTGGGTTCATGTGTTGGTGTGGTTAACTTCTCTCTCCCTTGCAGGTGAAGGAGCTGATTGCAGTAACTCAGGGCACCTGGGCCCAATGCCAGTGTAGCTTATTTGTGAGTCCTTTCTCATTCATGAAGAGGCTGTGTGAGAGCTCAGACCTTTCTGTTAACTTTCTCCCCTCTGGCTCCATCTTTGGTTTGGTTTTGGTTCCTGGATATGCAGCTTTAGTTGTATTTATTATGTTTTCTGCACCTCACAACACCCTCACACTCACACATCCACACATCCATCGTGCAGTTCTTACACTACTGATGTTCATGCTTCATACTTGAATTACTCTAATTTGGCACAACTTAAATTTGGTTTATTTTGGCTTAACCACTTAACGCACGCTGTTCCGTTCACGGGACGGATGTTAGGAGGTAGCCACAAGTTCTTCTGAATGTTTTAAACACCAACCCTTAAACATATATATTCATGCCGTACATCGTTGGAAAGCTTAGATTGTCCTGATTCATTCAAGACCACTCACGACTTATATGGTTGCTCACAGCTGTAATAGTATTAGCGATTAGCTCGGCTAGCCCCTGAGCTAAGTAAGAAAAGCTATAATGCCTACATACCTTCAAAGTCTTCCCTTTATCCACAACGATCATCTTATGACTCAGCACTTTCTGTACAGCTCGCCAAGTATCCATTCTTGTGAAATATGAAATCCGTTTCCATAAAACCGAAATAATTTCCTCAATATGTCCATGTATTTAGTCCAACACGTAACATAGGCTGTGTCTCAATTCCGACCCAACTGCGAGGCTGCATCCTCGAAGTACGCATTTAGAGGCCGATTACGTCACAACGCCGCGCGAAGGCTGTCCCAATTCGAAGACTCCTTCAAATGCAGCCTTGAAATGCGGCCTTCTTTTCCCTCTTTTTCGAGGATGCACCGCTACTATCCTTCGCGGCCTCCCAGATGCTCCCAGATCCCAAGATCCTTTGCGCGGCGCTGTTCAGTGCCGCGAAAACACAACAATGGCGACACCAACAGGTGAAGACTTTTCATTCAAGTGTAAGTATTGGTTTGTTTTATTTAATTATTTGTACTTATTACTACTTATACTTTTATACTTTTGTCAGCATTTAAACAGAGAAATATAGGAATATAAGAGAAATCCATGCACTATCAACAGAAAATCTGAGTTGCACTGCTTGACGGACAGCTCACAGCTTCAATAAATCAGGGTACAGGAGCTATCCTTAAATACTTGGGACATTTGTGGTCCCCTGTTTTTTTTAAATTCACAGACATTTATAACATTTCATGGACATTAGTGCCTCAAGCCTCATTCATTTTGGATTGTTACCTTGGAGCACCTTTTTTCTTTCTAGACTGAACAGGCCTTAAATGTCATGCTCAAGGAAACTTGACAAGCAGTTCAGAGAGTGAAGTGAGCAATCACTTCTGCACAAGGATCAAGGATTCAAAACCAAAAAAACCCACACACGTCATCCCTGTATAAGAGACACAGTGCAACAGTCTCTTTCTTCCCTATCCTAACTTGCTTCTATTTCTGCACCATCCCATCCACTCTCACAGCGGTAACAGCTTCAAACCTATACAGCAACTACCCATCCATAGTCTATTCATGCCTTTTTTTACATTATCTATTTAAAAGTGTTCACTTGCTCTTTAATATTCTGAAGTGGCAAACCTTCCAAGGCTTTTTATTCTTCATTCCTCATTGCATTGACTTCATTGATGGTGATCGTGGTGGCAGGTAATGATTTCAACAGACTATATTATTTTTTTATAGCTCTAGCTTTTTTCTACCAAATGAGCATTCATCCCAGGCGAGTCATATTTTTTTCTTATTTCTCTTTTTTTCAATTGTTCTATCGGGTAATTGGAAAAATTGCAGTGATGACAAACACTTGAGAATACAATAAGTGCTACATCAACAGCAGACAAACAAATACACAGCAGTCAAACACTGATTGGAAGTATATAAATGGTATGAATTCGGACAATACAAGAATACAACATCTTCTTTCAAACCAGGATGAGTGTGTTTCTTTATGTAACTCTGCCATGATATAAACCTTCATTAAATGGCAGCAAATAATCCTTAAACACAAATACTCCCTGGTTGCTATTTTAGAATAACACAGCATCAGTTACTAGGTAGGAATAGGAATCTTGCTGTATAGTTGGCAAATGTTTTCTAAATCCTAGGTAATGACAATAGTGAGCTTGGGGAGGAAGACAGAAGGATCGGGGGGGGGGGGGGGGGGAACATTGATGTTGAGGATGATTATGCCAAACAGAAAAACATGGGGTATACCCAACATTAAGAAAATTAAATGTAGTTTATTAGGTAATCTGCCTTCGTAATAACTCATTTGAAAGCCCCACATCCCAGGTCATCTTATTAATGCAAGCTACAATTTGTATCTTTTATGCCATATTGTACAAATTTTGCAAATATGCAGCAAAAGTCTTGATGAGAAACCACAGAAAAAAAGCTTCATTCATAATCCACAGATCAGTTTGATCCCAAGAAGCCTGCAGAGAAACAGCTGGGGCTGAAATCATGCTCACAAGGTCATTAAATATTTAGATTTTGCTTATGAAATGGTGTTTAACCCCGGTCTACAGTCCATTGACAACTCTAGCCTCTCTAAAAGCAAGAGCAAATGCCTGTTCACAAGGTCATGATGAAATCCACGCATTTCTCCACCTCTTCCTCCTTACAAACCAGATTCCTTGCACGGACGATTGTAGATGCGTCAGCCTAACAAGCCAGCGCTGAGTGAATAAATCATCAAACAAGTGTACATAGGACAGATGAGGTTCCACTGACATGAAATGCAGTTTAGCACTGGTGTTAAATAATGTATTCTGCTTCGTGGAGTTGAAATTATGGTCACTGGTTATTTTTTTTTTCTCTGGAGATACACAATACTGGGCTCCTACAACATGTAATTTATTGCTTTTAATGTTACTATGACAGCATGAACTTTGGCCTACAATACAGTACATACATAGCCTGGGTAAACCCATGCTGTCTTTCCAGCGACATTCCACTTCGCTCAGAAAGTTAGCATAGCCCCCAAGACGAAATATTTGCCTGAGATAGGGAACCAATCACAGAACGGGCAGGCGGGCTCAAGCCGATGAGTGACTCTGTTTACATCCAGCATGGCGGCCACGGAGGTGCAGGAACCATTTGAAGCAGCAGTAGATTGTGTGCTAAATAAATTGGAAGGCAAGTTCACTTTGAAAATAGAACAAAAACGGTTCCTGATTTTTCCTTCATAAAAAAGATGTGTTCACAATGCTACAAACTCTGAAGACTCTGTGATTGGCTGTAAGTTTGTCCAGTAGTGTACAGAAGCATTTGAACGACATTCGTTAATACCGAACAGCTCCTCCCTACCTGGCGTTAGCCAGGCTAGTACATACAGGTGAAATACCACAATATAATCCTAACTTTGTCACCCCAAAAATGATGTTTATATTTAGTCATTATATATTGCACATTTGAAAATGCAAATACATTTATAGGGAATGATAATGTGGCCCTAATAACATTTCTAATTAACTTATCTGCCAAGATGCAGCATGTTCACCGACAGCAACAACTACTCTCCAGAAATTGTTTTTACCACTTTCTTGACTGGGGAAATGGTGCATGAAACGTAACCTAGACAGCAATTACATTTCCTTCAAAACATTTGAGAAAACAAATTTGTAGTATAAAAATGTTACTTTCTAGAGGACAGGGGATTGCTTAATATAGGAGGAGGAATATAGGTGTTTTTTTACTCAATATTTATTTTTATACAAATGTGTATATTGTGGCGGCCCCTGCTCTTCCCTGCCAGTCTATATTTTGTCTGCTTGGGGGTTTTTTTTCACATTTTTCATACTCACCTGACGGGTGGGGCAAGGGATTATCAGTGTCAACTGGGAACACTTTGGCCCAGTGTTCCCAAAATATAAAGACTGGACACAAAACTAAACTCATCTCTACACCTCATTGGGAATTATCTAACCAGAATTTCCAATGGCTGCAATCATATTGAACTGTGGATAATGTCTCAAAAATACAAGATAAAGACAGCTATTAAAGACTTGTTACAAATGACTATGGACATTCTATTTTAAAACATGTCTTCACTATCTACAAAGTTCAACATTTGGTGGAGATAGTGCTCTGCATGTTGGCAATTCGCCATTACACAACAGGAAGAAAAAGAAGACGACAGTCTTCCTCTCCCCTTCCCTGCAGGCACCTGTTTGGTTATGTTTCAGCATAAGTTCCTCCTGTTTACATTTATGTGATTAATCTCATTTGGTTTACTAAATGACTGTATTTTTGAAAACGGTGTTTCCCACTTTGTCATGGCCTTATGGGCCACGTTGTGATAAATTGGGGACTTATAGCTATGCAGGAAATTGAATCTGTGTGAGTATGGCAATCCATGTGAATTATGATGTGCCTCTTGATTTGTTTGGTACATTTGATGATGTCCAGATTAGTTGATTTGGTCCTGGTGCATAATTGGACAGGTTGGGTTGTGTTTTGTTTGGATGGTGCTTAGATTTTGGAATACATTTTTTGCAGCCAAGGTTAGTAGAAACACTGTTTTATTCGGGTGAAGTGAATTTTCATAGTCCCAGGAGAAGGTAAACATTTTCATCTTAGGTGTAGTTTTCCAAGTTAGCATGTAGTGGCATTGCCACTTTGGGTCACGTCAAACTTTTTTCTTCTGCTGCAAGAGTGAAGTCTTTTTAAGGTCTTTTTGATTTACTTGTTTTAAAAAAAAATTAAGAATACATCCCAGATCATATTGGTACATATTTGAATAAACATAACATTATGCTGGAAGCAGCTTTAGATGACAATAATGCCTTGACGCATAAAGGTAATTTTGGAGATGCGTGCCCCCATGATGAATACCATTATAAAAATATGCCAGTGTGAGCATTGAATGTGGCTAGAGGCACATGTACTAAATTTGATGTGGCATGGACTTGCCATTATTATCACAGATTGGGTCATTGGAAGGATGAATGCCCTGTCCTCAGGTCTAAATCTAGATATCCAGGCTGTGTCAAATCAGGCTCTCAGGGTACATTTGTTCCTGTGTTGTTCTGCTCTAGCATTTCTGCAAGGAATATACAATGAATATAATGTGGAAACTAACAGCTATAATATTAAACCTTTTATCACTGAGGGGTTTGTGCCAATGTGCAGCAGCAAAGTAAAGGGGCTGGTTGGTGTAGGTGTGCTTCCTGTGCTGCCTGTGATGGGGTGGCTTTAATCCTGGGTAATGATATAGCTGGCGGCAAAGTTTGGCCTGATGATGTGCCAATGTCTCCTGTCGCTACTACTGCTGTGCTGCTACCATCAGTGAAGCCGGACAACAGCACAGTCAAGTACCCAGAGGTGTTTCCGACATGCACAGTGACATACACTCAGAGTCGTACTGAGTTTCAGTCACCTCCAGCTGTGCCAAAGCCAAGTCAGAGTCTGGATTTGGAGGCTGTGGTTTCTCTGTCTCATCTCCCTCTGTCTGTCTCCTGCAGTGAGGTGGTGGAGGAGCGACATGCTGACCTGTCTCTTGCTGGGATGTTTGATCTTGTTCATTCAGTGGGCGAGTTGAAAAGTGCTGGTTAGGGATATTTCCTTCAGGAAAAGTTGCTGGTGAAAGAATTGATACTCTGTGCGGACAGTTTTGTGGGTGTTTAGGTGGCAGTGCCAACTAAATTTGACAATGTGGCTTTGAAGAGGAGTCATGACCAAGAGGGACATCTTGGTGTGCAGAAGATATATGACCACATTTTGTGTTTTTTTGTTTTGGTTTGGGGTTTTTTTGGCCTTGGTTAAAGCATGACGTTACTGCTTACATCAGAACTTGTCAACTCAAAGGGATGCCGAAGCAGAACATTAAGCCTGCTCACTTCCAGCGGTGAGTAAGCCCTTTGACCATTTGACCATACACTGTGTGGACCCTTTGCCTAGCTCTGAGCATGGCAGGATGTATATGTGAACCGTGATGTGTCAAAGTCCAAGGTATCATCACTGAGGGATTTGTGTCTATGTGCAGCAGCAAGGTGAGGGTGCAGATCAACAGCCCCTGCCCTTCCTGTCCCTGTCAGCCTGTCTTTTGTGTGTTTTTTTTTATCAGATACCTGGTGGGTGGGGCAAGGTATCATCAGTGCCAACTGGGAACAATTGGTCCAATTTTTCCCATTTTTGCCATTTTTCCCAGTCTATAAAGTAATGGCTGCTACTGACAGTATCCGTCTTTCCATCCCTGCAGGCACCTGTTTACAGCACCTCACTACACACATTATTTCCCCACTCGTGCACACCCTGCACTACTGATTCCTCCATGTACAATGTGCTTTTGTATTTTTATGTATAGTTTAGTAAATTACTGTAATTTTCGAAAAATATGTCTCCCACTTTCTTTGTCATGGTCTTATGTATGCACACAACAAAAAGAATTTCCCTCAAAACCCTCAAAAAATAAAATAATTAAAAAATTAAAAATCAGCAGCAAAACTTCAAACCCTTCTGAGCTCTGCAGTAATCCCTATATGACATATCAGATTGTAGGAAATAAAATCTTAACCCCAAGAATGCAAATCCTTAAATTTATTCTTAAAAAAAGCATTCTTCTTTCATAACACACTCCAAAATGTATACCTTATTTTATGGATGCAGTATCTTAACTAAAGGTACAAAAAAAACAACAACCTGGAGCTTTATCTGTTCAAGCTAACATAGATAGTGGGTCACTGGAGAATACAGCCTGGGAGTCCTATTTTCCCGTTCACCTCACACAGGGTTAGCGTGAGGGCAAATCCAATGGGAAGTCACTGTGAGTTCATTTTCATATCTGGAGCTCAAGTGGGCGTGAAAATTTGAGGCAAAGGATGAATTAAAGTAATTTGCTGGTTTTAAACCACATAAAATCTTTTGAATTTTTTTTTTTATTTTTTTATTTTATCTTTTTTATTTATGTGAATGAGGAAGTGTGTCCATACTGACTGATACTGTGCATATATACAGTATATATAGTACTGTGCAAAAGGTTTTGGCACTTTAGATGTTTAGATTCTTATCCATAATGCAATACCACCAAGGAGAATGGACACAAATTTATTCTGCAGCACATCAATAATCCCAAACATTACGTAACAGATTATATATACCCTCCTACCAACGGACCCCTATTTAAATATCATTGAGTCAGTCTGGGATTACATACAGATACAGAACAACTCTGGATTGTCTCAAAGATGAGATTTGATTTGATGAATCAAAAATTGTAATAGCATAATTTTTGAAAGCATCCTCGCTTTACATCTAGTGTCTAAAACTTTTGCAGAGCACAGTACATCTATTTATTAATAGTTGTTCCTTAAGCCCATTGATTGTATATAAATATGAATGACATGTCTCCACTTCCTGTCGCTATAAGTGAAGCCAAAATTATCTCCTTACCAAGAGTTGCCATCTTGCTTGTGCGACATGATTTGGAACCAGAGTCTATGCAGTAGAGTTAGGCAGTGGGACGGCCCACGAGGCACACCCCCTTATCTGTCCCGCTGCCTGACGGAGGTTTGAGAGTGACTGTTACAGCTGTCAATCATGACCAGGGACGGACTGGCCGTCTGGCTTAGTGGGTATTTTCCCGGTGGGCCAACGTGCTATTTGGGCAGACAGTCCCGACACTTTTTTAAAAATGTATATATTGGTCTGAGCGGCCCATAAAACCAGTAGATCAGCGGCTTGATTGACACTGGGCTGGCCCAATGCGTAATGCATTCAGCAAATAAAAAGTCAGCGCAAGGGTTTGTTTCCTAACCACCGGCCCTTGACATACGCTGGTCTGCGGCCCATTGGTTATTTGCTTGACTGACACAGGGCTGGCCCAATCATGTCATGACACACCCCCTCCCTTTGGCTCGGTACGCCGGTGTGTGCAGTCAGTGCAATGTAGGATGGAGAGGAAACGTAAAGGAGGCACAGAGAAACTTGCACTTCAAGCAAACGCTGCCAAATGTGCAAAAATGACCGACATGTTTGCCATGGCAGGGCCTTCATCAGCTCCTGTGGCTGATGACAGTGGTGGTGGTGGCACTCAACAGGAGCATGTAGTAGAACCTGCAGTAAGCTGGACTGCTTTCAGAACACTTAGTCTATGTAATGAGTAGACTAATGCAACCCAGACCCTTAAATGATAAAACATCAATAAAGTAATTTAATTATAATTAAATAATTTAATGTTCTATGGCCAAGTTAGTTTGTATTGTAAACGCAGGTGAAATTAGTAAATGTCCTTACCACTAGTGGCTATTTATAATACACTCTGTGTACACTGACTGGATAAGAAAATAAGCCTAGTTTAGTACTTTTGAATTGATTATCATTGATTATCAAAATATTCATTGCAATGTATCAGTTATGATTTCTACAAGCCTGAACCTCTCCTCGTCTCTGACAGGATTCCAACACTCCAACATCTTTGAAGTCATTGAAGTCATTTGCGTCTAATGCTACCTTAATCTGGAAGACTGAATAGATCTGATCTTGTGAGTATTCATGCTGCAGTATTCTGAACCAATTAAGGTTAAATAGGTTATAGTGAGTCAGACTGGGGTATATAATGGTGCAGTAATGTATATGGGATGTAATAAAAGCATGAATTAACAGGTAAAAAAGATCAATTAAATGATTTTTGAAATGTTATGAACATGTAGGTAGCTGGCTTGGACAACAGATTTCATAAGGTGATCAAAACTGAGCTTTGTGGGATGAGATAATAATATCCAATTTAGCTGAGTTTAACAGAAGGAGGATTTGAGATAACCAGACTTTAATTTCTGACTGGTAGACCTGTAGTTTGCTCAGTTGTAGCACGACCCATTTTATGATCAATAAAGTAACACACAATTATTTATTATGGCAATCACAGCGTTCATGGTAAGATTATCTGAAGATGAGAAAAGATCAAGTTTATCCTCAATAAAATATCTATTCTCTAGGGGGGCCTAGTCAGCTTGAGAACATAATTAGCAGGAATCCACTGGCCTATAGGCAACAGTGTCACTGCAAATTACCAAATCAATAGGACTGTTCTTGCCTGCAGCAAGCCTTTACATACTAAGGTGTGATTTGTTAATGTAAAGCACTTTGACTATCTGAGGGTAAAAGAAACATTAAACAAGGAACTGTTATGAATGTATGACTGCATGCCTCACATCTTGACAGATTATGAACACATACAGTTTATATAGTTTGGTGCACTGTAACAGATGTACTATAAACTAACATGCCTCACAGTTACATGAATGCATACATTGGGTTATATATGTGTGGTCTCAGGGGAATCTTCCCCACTAAGCATGCAGCATCTTTCCATGTCGGCCCCTGCTCCCTTTTAATTTTCCTAGCTTCTAAGCTTTTGAACCAAGTGTTGGTTCATTCATCAATATTTATTTCTCTTTACATCACTTTGATGGTGGAGCCTTTTAAATGTTTAATTTGGTTCAGAGCCATTAAACAGTAATGCCGGAGTCTTTTAATTCTAACATATACATTATGGCACAGCATGAATACAGGCTGTGATGACCTGTATACATCATGGTGGCCTTATTTATGTCTCGGAATAAAAAAGTACTACTTCAGTGCAAAGCCTAATAGTACTTTTTCATTCAAGCTGTTTATCTTTATCCTCATGTACTTCTTTTTAATAGCTACAGATTTAATATGTAAAACCAGTAATAGATAATTGTGGTTATCTGTATTTAAGTACACTGTCTGTTGTCTACTGTGATACAGCTTCTGGAAGGTGGACTTTAAAGAGACAGGAGCCAAAACAACCTGTTTCAGACAGAGGGACTGCATACAGGGCCATTATAAGATAAGTAAAGAGTTTTTGAATAATAAATCATGAAAACATATACCAGTAGAACCCCAGAATATAAATATAGACGTCAGTTTAAAATCACACCCTCTATGCTTAGACACTTAGATTTATGTTAGTAAAACCTCCACAAAAAAGCTATTGAGTAGAGAAAAATGGAAAGGCAGGAGAGCTATTGTAGGGATTACTTAGGTACAGCTGAATAGACAGAAAAGGCAGTAGTAGAACTACCATATGGAGAAATAGAATGGCAATAATGTGCAAAGAAAAATATTGAGTGTAAAAAGTTTCAGATGAAATGTAAAAGTGGTAAGTAAAGACTATTTGCTGCCTAACACTTAACTCTTAAGACTACAACTACCTAACCTCCTATGTAACATATAGTAATCCATCCACCTTTTCCTATGGATTTAACGAGAATAGATCAAACTACTGTGGGCTTATCAGCTCTCAGACAAACACATAGACAAAGTCCCATGAGTTGTAGCCCAAGTTGTGTTATATCTGAGTGTGTGTGTGTGTGTGTGTGTGTGTGTGTGTGTGTGTGTGTGTGTGTGTGTGTGTGTCCTTCAGGTAATACAATCTGTCAACTGCCTTCCCTGTTTCCCAATTACCACACGTAATTCCCCAACCCGTGTGAGCACATCAGACACATGTCCCATTATCTCCCTGTTAGCCCGGCTTATACTTGGTCCCATGTCTCCTTCTGACAACAGTTTTTCTCTATTAACGCACCCTGGTCTTATTGTGTCCCCTTTGTCCATCACGTGATGCAGAAATCAGTCGAGGTCCACCATCTTTAAAGTCATTACTGTTGGTAAAAATGCTACTCAGACAAGAAGGAGGAGGCTGGAGTGACTATACACAGGTACATCACAGTTAAAGAGGCACTATAACTATTATACATGTCTTACATTTTACTAGTCTCACAGAGAATTACACTACCTAATATGGCATAATGTCTCCTGTAGCTCTGGATGAGCTTGAAAAGTCTAGAAAATTATGTTATTTGAATAATAGCGGATCGATCTTGGAAGTGGATTTTTATAATCAAAATGAATTTACCAGTCTAGGAGTGTCTACTGAAAGAGGCTGCCAAGTGGCATAATGGAAAGTTAAGAACCCACTGTTTTTGGAGATTGACCCATTATTAAAATAAATATATTAAATCAATGGAGTACTCTCAAACTCTCATGAAAATATCAGATATAAACATGATATCTGACAAAATTGAAATCCCTTTTTTAAGAGTAATGTTAAAAAAACGAAGGAATCAATGCTTTTGGAATGGGTAATTTACAGTTAGAAAACCCATAACATACATACTGTATATACGTATAGGACCATGTGTGTTTTATGAGTCAGTTCAAAGGCATCAACTGGGCTTTGAGCTGGAAATCTGTTCCGTAATTGGATCCTGCAGCTGAACTGATGGGACTGTAAAAAGATGATATAAATCCACCAAAACCAGTGATATTTTTAATGAGCTCCAATTTTACTAAAATAACACGCCTATTTGAAAAGCTTCTTAATGAAATACCCGAAGCTGGTGTAATAACTTAAAACTATTTGGGCGTGTAAAATACACTCACACATCATTTGGTTGATCTTTATTCACACTGTCCTAAAAAGCTGTTTGTTATTCATGCACAAATGTACAGTTTCATTTAAAGAGATAGTATGCAAACTGTTTCACATCCTATTTTTTTATAACTGATCTGCATCATGAGAGGAAAATACTAAATAAGATTTTGTTTGTATATAGACAGACAGCTTCACATAGAAGCATCCAACACCATGATGCATCACATTAAGTAAAAGCAGACTGACTGATCTTCACATACTGTATCAATCTGTGTGTTGTAAGTGGGAGGAGCAAAGGAATGACAAAAGATGGGTGAAGTAAAACAAATACAAACCCAAATACACTTACCCCAAGGCAGTCACTTGAGAGGAGATTGGCACCATCAAAGCTGAGACGAACAGGAGTGAAACACATAAACATGGATGAGTGCTGCTGACAGCCACAGCACTGTCCATATGTGTACATATGTGTTATTCAGCCGTTGACATATATGCATGCAAGTCCTTGACTTGACCCCAAACGTACCGAGGTTACATTTCAATACTTTTTACATTTTCTCACTTTGTCATTCAAGGGAATTGGAAAGTGTGTCCAAACTTCTGACAGATACTGTATTACACATACAATTTTATCACATGAAAATCAGCTCTGGCCAGATAGTGACTGATCTATTTCTTATCATTTTCTAAACGTCACTGCTCTATAATGCTGCAAAATCTTTCAAATCAAATAATTTTGTTTCATTTGCAGACGATACCTTTGCAAAATGTCAGAAACTGGCTTCTTGGCACCATCCTCTTAAATTATTTGATTTGAAATATTTGATGTGAGAGATTTGCAGCAGTATAAAGCAGTGACATTTGGAAAGTTTAGAAATGATAATATTCCTGCATAAAGTTTGCAAATAAAAAAAAACCCTTCTGTTAAGGCTGTCTAAGCCTGGTTAGTAATCATGAGTAATGAGGTGACTTTTAATTGTATTTTATCCACTTTTATGTTACATTATTGTATGTTGCATTACTTGTGTTTTGAGTACCACCAGTAAGACAAGACTTCAGCGCCTGAAGTATTTATTACTCAGAAATGCTGTGTGTGTCCCATCATGCTCAGACTACTGGGACAGGAATTATCTCTCAGCTGTTAAAAACCTATGCTCCCTTTAAAATTGGCTGAAAAACTATTATTTGAGTTGTTGGAGTAAATAAAGTAGAAAGGGCTCCTGAGTGTAGATGTGAGTATTTCTCTCTCTCTCTGTGTGTGTGTGTGTGTGTGTGTGTGTGTGTGTGTGTGTGTGTGTGTGTGTGTGTGTGTGTGTGTGTGTGTGTGTGTGTGTGTGTGTGTGTGTGTGTGTGTCCGTCACTTCATTAATGAGCACCTTCCAGGCAGGTTGCTGTGATGAGGACTGGTGCTCTCCTTTCCACAGAGATGAGAAATGATGATGGCAGCCCAAAGTCTAATTATAAAGTGGGCCTAACAAACCAGCCGTTCATATGTCTCTCACAGTTTAATGCCTCTGAAGAGAAAAGCCTGAATCCTCTTTGTCTTTCATGTGTTCTGCTTCCGCAGGAAGGTGACGCTTGGTTTGTCTTCTGCCTCCACTTCCTCCTCCACCACCTACACACTGGCCGCTCTCTTCGACGCAACTCCCACAGTGACTTTTTTTTCCAAGAAGTAATGAACTCACAATGGGTTGTCATGGTTATTACAACACTGTGAGATGCTGTTCGATCTATTCTTCTAATGCTCGTGGGAGCATGTTTGTGTATTGTGTATTGAATATTCTTTCAAACACCTACCTAGAGAAAAAATCTTTTGAGAATGACATTTTCCTTTGCTCTTTGGTGGGAGCACTTAACAATGAAATAAATGGATTTTGTTTAAGAAAACACCCTCTAAACTGGTGTTCCCCACCCTGGAATCCAGCATTCCTCAATGGGTCCAAAGATCCATTCGAAGGTTCACAGCATAATAAAAATGACAAGAAATTGTGTTTTTCCAGCTTTTCTCCATTTTTTTGCTTTGTTCTTGACACTTTCATATCTTCAGGTCTCTAAACCCTTCAATAAAAGAACAATCTGAGGAGAGAAAATCACTTTTTGGTTGAACTACTCAAAACTCATGTCCACACAAAGAGTTAGGGCCCACTGCTCTATTCACCCTGCAGTAAGAGAAGAACAAGCACTTTGTGATTTAAAAAATAGGGAAAAAATGTGATTCCACTTCCAGAAACAGCCCCAAAAACCCTGAAGCCAATCAAGAAGCTGTGTCTCACATTTCCAGGGCTATGAACGAGCGCAGTCGACTCCTTACATAAGAAAGCGAGGCAAAGCGAGCAGATGAGAGACAGTCGGAGATGGCTGTGGTGCAGCATAAAAATCAGCAGCTGTAACTCCTTCTGCAGCTTAGCGAAATTAGATCAGAAGGTGCTTTGATATTTCTCACTTTCATAAATGGAGAGTACATTATGCACCTATTTGGTGTTGGGGTTACTTCACATATTAACAAATCATTTTGACCATGAGATTTCATTGTTCAGTGTAGATATAATAATTCCCATAATGAGCAGAATTTCTAGCCAAATCTCAAATGAACTCAGAATAACAGTAAAGAATGCCCACGCAGGTGTTTCTACCATAATGATATGTACAATGGTGGACAATTAGCTGTGCAATAATGATTATTATACAGTGGGTGGTTTCAGCCAAGTAATCTACCATAAATTTTAATTTGTTTAATGCCCGAAGTAAACCCACACTCAATCTTCACCCAAAGTGATTTAAATGGAAATTTGCTTGTTCCCCTTTAAGCACTTGCATGAGACTCGTGATTGTAAATTAATTTCAGATTTAACAGGTATTTGTACAAAGACTGCGAGTGTGGCTCAGCCAGTCAGGAATAGTGTTCATTTAACACTGGAATTATAAAATGCAAGTGTGGATATTTGTGATTAGATGTTAATCTAGTCTGAAATAAATCACCTTCACCGACTCTTTTCTCTTAAATTTAAAAGTGAGAGAGAATTTTGTTGTATGCACATGAAGTGTATTTGAACAAGGTTCCAATGAAAATCTAAAGGTAAACATCCAAGGTCTACGCTCCAATTACAGAATCACATGCTGAGAAAGCGACAGCACGCACAAACTAAACTCAATATCCATACCAAAATGAAAAGTTCTTTCCCGGCATCCAGATAGTTTTAATATGTGTTTGAAAGGCAAACGGCGACACAAGAATCAGAGATAGAAACTCAGACAATAAAAAATATTGAGTTTCCAGAAATTCCTAGGCGACTGCTGCTCTGCTTCCAAGATGATGTTATTATATAATATTTTCCTCTCTTTGTACTCAAGAGAGCTTTTGTGCAGAGGATACTGAGCACAGCTTCTGTGTAACCACACTGCCCCCTGTTGATTAAATAAACAATCCCAGCATCACGTCTAATGCACCTCTGATTTGCCAGAAGATGACCGTGCATTGGTCAATCCTGGAGCAAAAAGTGTATTTCATAAATTTCCTCCAACATTTACTTCCCAGAAAAGAAAATGTTACATATAACCCAGTCATCTACTTAAGCATCTGTACCATTTCTGAGCTTTTATACGTGACGGTAAAGTCTCTCTTCAGACTTCTTGTGAGCAGAATTTAAATTAACGATCACTTAAAAAAGTAGGACATCCCCTCTGATGTCTTGCCTGCTTTGTGCTCAGGCTGTTATGGATTTGAAGTCCCTCTTGCCCAAGATTTAATAAGACATGTGGATTGGTGATGTAACTCTCCACTGTTATATCTCCATCCATTATGCCACATCAGACACACTGCATGTGCAAAGTAATAGGACAACCTGCCACCTTTCCATTAAGCAGACCATGAAATTGATTGGGCTGGTCTCAATAATATTATCTCAGTGTTTCCCACCTTCTGCGTACAACCTCCAGTAATGACATGAAGGCAGAGAGAAAGGAACGCCATGTTTTGTATTATTCTGCCTCACTTAACTGATAATGTTCAAGTTATGGGCGGCTCTCCCTTATCCCACGTCTTCATGTCTGTCTTTCTTCTCTCACCCTAACGATGTGAAGCCTCTCCCTCTGGAAATTCTTCACTGAAGCTTTTCAAGACAGGCAGGGGTGAAACCTGACATCTGAGAGACAACCACGGCAGGAGGAACAAAGACAGATTTTTTTTTTTTAAATACAGGGTGTGGAGTTCATCATTTCATTTTTATATCACAGAAAATGAAACAGAACATGACTGAGAGATTAAGGAATGCTGTTAAACAGTCAGCGCCTCTCTTAATGTCTATGATCTGGACTTTGTCTCCCTCTAGTGGCAGCTGGGAGACCCAGCAATCTTTACAAGATATTTATGTTAATTATTGTGTCAGCTGACAGGAAGTAAGCCTGTCTGCCTCTAATGATTCCAGCAGCATTTTGATGGCCAACTTCCAGGCACTCTTTCTGTATCTGCACTATCAGGGGTCAATGGATGACTTCAGAATACACTGTCCAGTCTGTTGGCCAGGAACCATCTGCTAATCTGCTTAATTGGTTTTACTGTATTTGTGCAGCAGATGCTTTAAGTTGACCAGGAATGCTAAATAATACGACTCCGCCCTGCTGCAGCATCCCCAAAAGAATACACATCCAAACACACAGCAAGGTGACACTGAAGTTACTTTCTCCTTTTTTTGACAAAATGTGACACAATTTCATTCAACCCCCTTGTCGTGTTATTGTGAAATCTGCTCAATAAAATCAAAAAGACCTAACCTGAAGAGGTACTTATGGAAATGCTGTTGAAGTAACTTATATATATAACCTAGATATATTTTTATGTCTTTCAAGCAAATTTAGCACAGTGTTAACCTAGACAATGTTTTTTACCTACAAATGACCTCATTAGTAGGCTACTTACTGGGTGCCTTTATGAGCAATCCATGATATCAAAACATGTAAGCATGCAATTTATGGCCAGCATTGTTTAAATTTTGAGTGCTAATTTTAGTGTTCAACTGTATATATAGTCAAGTAATCACCGAAGTCAGGTATTAAAGAAACATTTACTGGTTCAAGCTTCTAAGATATTTGGGTTTGCTGCTTTTTTCATCTCTTGTTTAGTGTAAATTGAACAACTTTCTGACATGTTATGGACTGATTGATATGGAATGATTATTTGATTAATTGAGGTCAAATGTATGTAATTTTTAGATAGTTTATAGTTATATGAATATGGTCATTGGTTACAGCCCTAATTGATTTAGTTTGATGGCATAATCATTTTGAGAAAGCAACTGAAAGAGTGATGAAACACTTAAAATGAACCTGTGGAAAATGGTTGCAAAAGACATAGATTCCCCAAAAATCAATTTTGAAAGTGATGTTTCAGCCCTAAGATCTTCATATGATGATGTTTATTGCAGATAGAAGTGTGCGAGACACAAAGGACCTTTCAAGAGCAGAAAACATGTTATGAAATTATAAAGGCTCCTCTTCATGGCTATTTGCAATGGTATGGAGGCAGTAGAGAGGCAGAGAAATCATTAAAAATATAGATGCTAATAACCCGTCTCTGCACCTGTCAAGCAAAAGCACTAAAGTGAGATTTGTTTTAATTGATCTGACAGTGAATGTGATCTAAGAACATGGGATGAAAGTCTTGTTCTTGTCTTGTTATCTATAGGGATCCATACCATGAGTAGTGCAGTCAGTACATTATGTTCAAACAGTGAATTCCTGAAAACCGGAACAGCCCTCAGTGGACTGGAGGCACACATGTACTCAAGTTTAGCTAAGCCTACACTGAGGCGACAATGCTTGAGAGGGGCCTCAAAAGATAAAAAGAAAAGAAAAACATCTCAGTTTGGCCCGACAGGCAGTGATCAAAGTCAGAGATCAGATGTGACTTTAGGAACATAATGTGCTCAGCCGAGTGCACAAACCTCTCCTGACAGGACAAAGTTGGTTCACGGTTGACATTGATATGGTGCGGTGCTGAGCATTCTTTGGCTACAGGGGTAGAGAGGAGACACAGGGGGGTCTGCAGACACGTTGTAAATTCTTGTTAAACTGATCAGAGCAGACGTAGCTCAAACCATCACTGAGACATCAAGCTAAAGATGTAGAGTTTTACTTTCTGTTTCATACTTGTAGGATCCAAGAAGTTGAAGCAGTGTAACCCCGAGGCTCTGTAAGTGTTTTCATCTCTTCAAGTCCAGCTCAGCTCCCTTGTGAATACAGTATTGTATATGATTATACAGGCTATGAATTCCTTTTGGGGAAATTCATGTTTAATGTTCATGTATATATTATATTAGGATTTCTCATTAACATGTCATACAATAGGACGATGTGCTAAAGAAAATATAAATAATATAATATAAATATTTATGCAGCATGTTAATCTTTGGAACATTTTAAAAGTATTGTTTTTACAATGACAAGAAAGATAGAAATCTGACCAGATCATTTTAAGCTGCATTCAGCAAATATTTCATATATATCTGAATGAAAAACAAGATTAATCAACAGATTTTAAAAAATACATTTAATGTATGTAAAATTATGGTCCACTTACTATCTTCTGCAGATTGAGTTATAATTCTAAAAATCAATTAATTATGAATTTGTTATTATGATATAATAAGTAATGTATTAAATTGTATATTTTTGCATGTAATATTATTTATGATCTGAGATTCATAAAAAACAATGATTAATTGATTGTGTTTTGTTGCCTGATCAGTCTTATTTGATTTATTTATAGATCTACGGAACACATCACTACAAGAGATCATATGTTAAAGGGATAACTTAAATGAAACAGTAAGTCTGGGTTTTAAGTATTTTTCTTATTGTCAATAAATCCCATGAAGAGACCAAAGCAACAATTCTGTGTAGCCAAAAATATTGCTTATTTCTCAGTCATTGAGATCAGTTGTTGTTCAAAACTTATTGAAAACACCTTATTGCACCAAGTGGTTGCACTAGATAGATAGATTGACATTTTACGTTATTAAAACCATGAGCACAGTCACTGTAGTTTGTTTCAAGTCAAGTCAAGTTTCAATTTAATTCTTTATGGTATGTCCTGCTGTTATAAAATACAAACTAGCACACCAAATCTGTGGCTGAAGATAGCACCCAACAAATGCACTATTTACTCTTGTTTGAGTCATTTTTACTAAAAACTACAGTGTGCAGTTTTCTATTTTTAGTGGGGATGAAGAGGCTTAGGGCAGAGAGCCACGGGATGTATGAAAGTACTGAGGCTGATTCATGATAACACATTTTGGTCTTTTTATGATATTTGTTTACAATGAGAAAAAAGTATACTGTATTTGACAATGTTGTCAGCCATATCTTTAAATTGACAAGTAGTCTTGAAAAAAAAGTCTAAACCCAAATTAACAACATACTGGTTGATGGATTGTTTTTTTTCTCCAAGCATGGTTGATTGGAGTAAGTGTGTTCACTTTTGTACACTTGTTCACTTTTATGGGAAAAGAAGTGTTATAGAACCACTTAAAAACTGAAAGATAGGGATAGTACTGTGTACCCACAGAGAGCAGCTTTACACTCAAAACCTTGAATATAAACAGTTTTCTGCCCAGCCATATTCCCAGCGGTGATTGGAGAGCAATGGAATGTAAACGCGCACTACTATGCAAACACGTAAAATGTCCGATCAGCAGAAGCAGTAAGCAAGCATGACATTCTGCACGAGACACAGAATGGAGACGAATGATGGGAGCAAGAGACTCACAGTGAGACAGGATGATAAAGGACACAGATATGTGCAGGAATGTGTGGGAAGAACTTTTTGATATCAAGTGGCACAAACTCACCATTCTCATATCAAGAACTAAAAGAACACAGAACAAACTAAATGTGTAAATCACACACAGTCTGACCTGATACAGTACACAGCTACTGTGTTTTCACTGGTTAGTACATTGTGTCAACATGCTGTGACCGTCTTTCCTTATCAACAGTCCAGTCATGACCTCTGCTCAGACACACTGGTCAGCTGTGTGAGGTGACTGAGAGTCAAAATCAATCACCTGTGTCACCAAGTCAGTCAGTAATTAAACAAAAATTGCAAATATTATAAATGTACTGTTGGAGAGTCTGCAATCTGCACAACAAGCTGTCCAATCCCTAAAGGTTAGTCAGTTTCAAGTAGCATGAAGCAATCTATTATTTACTGCTGACCTCCATCAGGGAATGAGAAACTAGAACAACACTGGCAGGTCTCTGCCACAGATTAATTGTCTGTGCATTCATATTGCAACAATAACAATGAGGACACTAGCCAATAAGAGCAAAGATCCCAACATTAATGATTACCACAGAGGTTATTATAACACCATGCTGATACGTCACGTGTATTTGAACAGTGGTAGATTTTTATTGTTTTTGCTCTACTCGTGCATTACATTCAATGTTGTTAACCCCTAGGCGCCTCATGCTCACATATATCAGATTATAAATCACTGGAGTTACTTTATGCTGGCCTGATACGTAACAATGTATTCTCTTTGCAGTATCTCTGTTTGGATTACCTTTATAAAAAGTAAATGGACTACTGTTTGGCCCTTGCGACACACTTTGGTATCCAATGTTCAAAGATTTATCACAATAATGAGCTGCCATACAAGTGAATGTATCATATTTTGAAGGTTTCAGTTCTTTTTTTCATTTATACAGCTGTACATTCATTTTGACTACAATTACCAAAAATACAACAGTCTAATCTAGCAATACATATATTATATATGTTCATTATTATGTATGTCATACAACTAGTAGTCCATGAATGTTCCAAGTGACCCATGGCCAGAACAGTGGCTGATAGAAATATAAAATATTATCTTGCTGCTTTAACTGTGTTTGAGAGTGAACACATTTATTTAAGGGGAATTTGTGTAGGAATCCTAATCTCTAAATATTGTAAAAAGCCAAAGCAAACAAAACTGGAATGTTCATTATTGGTCAAGTCTGACTCTGATCATTTGTTCCACTTACTGAAGACCAGACCCTACAAAAGCCCCCCCTCAAACATGACTGCAGTACAGCCTGACAGAGGAGTGTGAGTGGTGACTTCAGTTATTGGCTGCAATCCAATTTGTACAACTGATTTTCTGTCGGTCTTTCGATAAAAGTACAAAAATCTGCGCTCAATCAATACAAAAAAGGGGGCACTGAGGTATCTACAACCACATTTTAAAGCACATAAGTTTTCTTCGTCAAACTTTAACACAGGAATAAAAAAGGTTCTTGCTACGTCTTCTTCAGAGACCAATCACTCAATTGCACACTAAAGAAGGCATAGCCGAAACAGCTTCATTTTTTCATTGAATTCAATCTTTCTTTTCCCCCAATGCTCAGGTTTAGAAAACTAAATAAAAGGAACAATAGTGATTTAAATGCTTTGAGTGGGCAAACCCTTCTATGTGTATAGAACTGTCTTTCAGTCTCCTAAAATTGGATAGCTGTGTATAATACAGGCTAAAATCACTACATTGTTCCTCTGATGTGGCAGCAAACACCCTCAAATGAAAAAGGAGAGCCAGCACTTTCACATCATTGTCACTGTTTAATTTCAAATATGCTGAAGTACATTATTTGAGTACTTACAGCCTGCTTTGGGTATTCTACTCATTGTATGCAACTTAAACACATTTTTCAATTGGAAATACTAGCCTTAAAGTAATTCAAAAGCTTTCCTCTACAGTATTTTCGCTTCACAAAGGCAGACACAGTAGAATTTGACTCAAGGATTTGTAATTACCCTCATTGGTCTAGGGGCAAGCTTCACAAAAGAGGAGAGGAAACACATCTACTCTAACAACATGTAGATTTTTATTTTCAGAGACCTCACTGCCAGATCAGACTGACCGGAGTGTAAAAGTTAACTGCCACAAATACAAACAATAATCCAATCATCCATCTTTGGTGTGAAACCCATTCAAAATGCTTATCAGCTGCAATTAATAAAATCCTACTGCCAGTAGTGACATATTGATGATGAATGCTCTCAAACTTTCAGTTGCTGAAGAGAAAGGAAAGTCAAAATAGAAGGTGTTGTGTGAGTTCTTACTGTCACAAGCAATTAACATTAGATGTCTTCCTTCATTTAAATTTACAAATAATCTCATTACAATTTAGTTATGTATCTAAAGTAATTTAAATGATATTTTGTGAGGTTTGAGGGGCATGTGGCTATTGCTTGATGTATAAAAAAACTGTATAAAACTGCAGAGCAAAGTATGACCACATACTGTATTTGTGTGTATTGGTGTGTTTTCATCCATGAACTCCTTTTAACCTTCAGGAGTGGTACTAACAGATCATGGGGAGAAAAAGGAAAACAAGCTGCTGTAAAAAAAAAAAAAAAGTTTTAAAAACAGTGGCTATTGTGTAACACTTGGTAAGGATTGCAACATTTTCCAGTGTTGCAATCTCAGTCATGACATTTGTTGTGCTAAATGTGAGGCTGTTGAAAGTTTAAACTTTACTTTCATAACTGGGTTATGTGGGTGCAAACACTTGTAGGAAGTGGTTAAGTCAGAGCTGTGGCACCATGGTAACAGTCATGTGACACTGTAATGGACATGTAAGACACTATTTGTCTTTTCATTTGAGGCAGAAAAAAGAGAATGAAAGTTTAAAAAAAAAAGAAGAAGAAGATTTTGTGCCCTATCCTACTATGATACATAACATGGTCTCTATTATAGCTTCATGCTATGTCAGTGAGTTTGGATTTGGCCTACTTAAGTTTCCACTATACATTGTTGAACACCTTTGTCCATAAATTTGCATCTTATTTAAAACATGTCCAATTCTTTACTACTGCTTTCATTATACAGCAGTACAGTTAGTATGTTGACAGACATACTTATTAAATAATGCATTAGATGAGTGTGTAATGTGCTCGTTATCATGAATGGCATTAGAGTTTCTGTGCAGTAGGTGGTTCAGTTGCATCTGGTTCTGGCTCTTTTCAGCTGCACTAGTAGAAATGTAAGTATGGCTGCTTAGTCAAGTTGTTAAATGACACTGACATTAACATACTGGCACTGCAAACATTAGCCACTCAGGAGCAAAGGAACAGATATGTTGTTAATCAAAAGGTTATAATCTCTGTGGTAGTAATTTTAGAACATCTCACATTTCACAACCTTTATCAGGATAAGTTGTAGGTTACTTTGTCAGCCTCTGGCAGGGCCTGATCCCACTTGGAGGCCCAGGGACATAACTGCGCTACAGTTATGTGCCCCCGTTGACCATCCCCCTTTCCTTGACTCCCTGTTTCTCCTGTGCATCCTGGTACCATTATGTACGCATCAAAGCACACAGCAAGGCTAGGTAGACGCTTCATTTCCAGTGTTGGGAAGTAATTAGTAATTAGGAAGTAATTAGTTACATCTAAAGGCTTTATGTAACTTAATTACCAAATACTGAGAAAAAAAAGTAACTCATGAAAATGTTGATGATTACAAAGGGGGTTACATCTGAAGATAAACCTTTAAGATTTTGCTCAGGAGGGTTTTTTCCCAAATGTTTTAATATTTAACATGTTATTGAATGCATATTCTTTGAAATCAATATTTTTTTTATATTTTGCAAATAAATGATGTGGGCTTATTTGGAACACACATGCCAGACTTTTGATTTTTTAAAGAAAACATCTTTATTTTATATTCCAAAATCTACACAAATGACTACATTTTCAAATAAGGGATACATCAAGCTTAAAGAAATTATCTCCCTTATAAATCATGTCAATATCCATGAAAAGCACCTGATTAGAACTAGTAATCTGTAACCTATTACATTTGCAAAGTAACCTTCCCAACCCGGTTCATTACGTTTTGCCTTAAAACCAACCTGTAAACTGAGCTGGGATAAACTATGTAACTTGGTCACTGATTTTCTGTGTGTAATAGTAATATGATTACAAATATTGCTAATTATAAATAGGCACCATGAAGCGAAATAGTATAGACGGAAATAGCAAATATGGATCAAAATCTGACAAGAGGCCCATCTTCAACACAAAGCCTGAAGATTAGGTAACACAGGAGCTGCCCTGAGACCTTTTACATTATGCCTTACATACAGTATTACCAAACAGAATTGTAATTCATCCAAATTACCACAAAGTAATTTAATATCTTAATCTAGTCTTGCCTCAGGTAAACCTCAGACAGGTTCAACTGTTTTGTCATGTGCCAATAACAAGACAAAGTTGCCAAATTTGCTCATTAAGAGTGTGCTGAACATAACCACAGAGATCTTACCTGCCCTTTATATAGAGTAAAATGTCCTTTAAAACAGCTACGTCAATGTAAATAAAATGAAAAGTCAAACAAGACTTTTGATAAATTGGGCTTAATCCTAATTCAAGACCTCTGCAATGATGAGTGGATGAGTAAACTCCTCCTATAAGTTAATTTATAACAAATATATGGCTGTGTCTGTGCAAACAATGAAGAACTATTGTAGGCATAATCAGCTTGAAGAAGATAAGGAGCACATTTCTTTGTCCCACAGAGATTCATTTCAGATAAGAGAGTAGATAAACCCAAATGCAGACTTTAATACATCTCCTGCACCTGAATAAACATATTTTCACACAGTGCAAAAAAAAAAAAAAATCTAAATAAATCTTCCATTTCCAGTGTGAGTTCGACCATTTTGTGTGAGGGGTCCCGTATGTCTGACCCACTAACACATTTCTGTTTAATAGACGCGCTGACGTCACGGAGGGGCGGAGTCTGGAGCGTTCAAAACACAGCTGCCCTCAATCCCCTCTGATTTTTGGCTTCCTGTCTCTCCTCTTTTGCGCTTATTTTTCCCCCCTTCAGTTACTTGAGCCACTTCGCGCTACTTTAACGTTTGTTTTATCCGCTCTTTTTAAAAAAATATATAGTATATATACTATATAATGTGGCTGTTTGCCGGATATTCTTTGCGAAACAGGTTTTTTTTGTCCGAGATCATTTTCACTAACAGCATCTCGATGGTGTTTGTTTGTTTGTTGCTTTCGGTGGATATGGACTAATTAGAAAACCGTATAAATGCACCTGCCGTCGAAGAGATATTCATCTTTTGAAATCCAAGAGGTAAGCAAACAAAAGAGGAAGTGTTTCTTTTTTGTTGTTGTTAGGTTTTTGTTTTTTTTGTCTGCTGCAGCAACTGTGCAAGAGGCTGCAGCAGCTGCAGCGTTATCCCGCCTGCACTTCTTCTCTGCTCTATTTTCATCCACAGCACATATAAAGAAGTCATACATCACATTTTTAAACCGTGCACTTTTGATATAAGTCTTCAGTTTGTCAATCTTGGGTTGCCCCGCCTGCAAAGTCTGAAAAATGGCGTTATTGTTGAACAAAGTGAGTGCAGGCTTCAGTATTTCCTGCTGCATATTTAGCTTGTTCAGCACAGAGCAGCTGCTGTTTACCAGATTACTTAACTGGCGTCCTAAACCGATAACATTGTGGACGTTGGGACTTGTTTAAGCCTTTTAAAAATAAAGGCTTAAACAACAAGTTTTTTTTGGCCACAGAAAAATGCTTTGGCAGTTCTGAACTTTTCTGTCTGTAGATCCTTTGTTGTTGTCGTCTTGTCTGTTGTCGGATCTTGAGTTTCATTTACGCCTGTAAAAGTAAACCTGAAACCTCATTTTGTACCTTCATCAAACCTGTAATATGAAGATGAAATGTAGCGCTACAATGATTAGTCGATTAGTTTTCAACCGTTAAACTACCTTGATAAATGATTAAGCGTTTTGACCCTTAAAATTTTTATTAAAGAAAACATGTTCAAATGATCTGATTACAGCTGCCTTTTGCCATTTTATAGACTAATCGATTTAATTGACAGATAATTAATCCATAATGAATATTATCATTGGTTGCAGCCTTAAACTTAAATGTGCATTAAATAAGGAACTTTTTTTAGGGATGTACAACAGAATGAATGATCATTATTGTTTGGCCCCTGAGTGAATGCATTAAGAGGCCCTTATATGAATGATATGTTAAAGGCATTTGTAGTGACTGTTCAGATGTATGTAAACCATTGTGTTCCCATTGTAATCTTTTTTCTCTTCCCCCTCTCTTCCTCTTCCTCCACCAGGTGTGTGTGCCTTGGGTGCAGCCTGGCCTGTGCTTTGGGGGTGATGAAGAACCCAGGAGCTGCAGAAAGCCGGCGGCTAGTTGGCCTGCTGGAGGCCGCTCTGGTCAGGGAGGCTCGCTTCTGGAAGGCACCTGTCTTCAAGAATGGGTGCATCCAGGTGAGAAAAGTGGTGGGCACATGCATTAAAACAAGGTGTGATTTTTGCATTTACAGCCTGTGTATAAGTAGTAATGACAGGATCATAACTTCACAGGGTTGGTCAGATAAGACTGAAAGGTTTTAGTGACAACAGAGAGGGACTGAGGTCAATAGACCAATCAATAATAATCCTCAGTAAAATGAGACCGCAACAATTCTTATATGACAGGAACTGACAGGATTCATGGGAGACAAATTCACTTTGAGAATTTTTTCGATTTCAGCGATTTTATGAGCTCACTCAGTGGTGGTGAAAATGAATACTTCACTCATTAAGTAAACAGGGTTAACAGTAGTTTTAGGTGTAT
Source organism: Scomber japonicus (assembly GCF_027409825.1). NCBI lineage: Eukaryota > Metazoa > Chordata > Actinopteri > Scombriformes > Scombridae > Scomber > Scomber japonicus. Next base: position 12,603,298 of record NC_070590.1, on the reverse strand, counting down.
CTGAGTTATCACAATTAGAGTTCTGCCTTCCACTGCAGGTGAGGCCCTTCCTTTTAATTTAATGCTATTGATGCAAATTAGGGCTGGAACTAACTGTTCTGATTATTGATTAGTCTGACTATTATTTTTTTGATTAACTGATTGTTTGGTCTATAAAACTTGAAAAACACATTAATTATCATTAGTTCCTGGTGACAGCTTTTTACCCTAGTGTGTAAGGCAGGGAAAAGCAGCAGATCTGCACATTGGAGAAGTTGGAACCATACATGTTTGATTAATTGATTATATATTAGTAAATAGTAACTTTTCAGCTCTAGTGTAAATGTGAGAGGAAGCCAACAAAGTCAAGTTTTCTTTTTCATAATTGCACTTGTGCATTACATAAAAGTGACTGTTTGTCCTGATATCTCCTTTTTTTTTTCTTCTTTTTTTTTATCATGTCACCTCAATGTTTTGGTTAGTGAAATGAAGAAAGTGTAAGGCAGGAACGAGCACCAAAGCTTTAAGGGTTCTTTAAAGTTCAGGCTATGGGAAGCTCCAGGTGAAAAATTCCTGTAGTGGAAAAGGCAATGTCTGACTTCTAGTTTCTTTATGCCTGTTGTTTATTAACCAGTTTTGTCTCCTTTGATCACTCAGGGCGCTGACATCTCTTCATCTCAGCACCATGAAATTATTCTTTGGCTCGGCGAAATGAACAGACTGTTCCACTTCTGTCCAGAGACCTTTGCACTGGGGGTGTGTGTCCTCAACAGACTGCTGTCCACTGTCAAGGTAGACGACTACAACATAACATAATGACATAAGACAATGCTTTCAACATTCATTTGTCTGAAATTGCTTCTTTTAGAATAAATATAAGTAATGGAAATGTTTCCCATTCCTAAAAACCTTTTACAAATGACTGCACATTGCAGCAATAAAAGCACAATTACCATTTTCACTCATGACAAATGGATGTCTTGTTCTGTTTTCTTCTTCTTTGGTTCATTAAATCCACCAAGCTAATGGTCCAAGTCGTTATTCAGTAAAAACAATACATTGAATCTGTATTTGACGTCAGATTGTACTGAATAGGGCTGCACAGTGAATAATCATATCTTGACTTCAATTAATTTACTTGCAAAGTCTATTTAAATTTTGGCTCAGAACAGCCACTTTACTGTTTAAATCAAACTTCTTTACATCTCTTTGTGTTTCATGATTTCAACACTGACCTTTCAGAGCCAAGAATGCACAACACTGCTTACCGTACATTTGTTTCTGATATTCAGAAACTGTAAAAGCAGTGAGCAAGAATCCCTCATCATTTTTTTCTTCTTGTTTCCTCAGACAAACTAAGTGAAGTCTTTTTTTTGTTCCCCTTTTTTTTCTTTAGGCCCAGCCAAAATACCTGAAATGCATTGCTTTTACCTCATTGGTCCTGGCTGCCAAAATCAATGAGGAAGATGAGGTGAGATCAGTAACTTCAGACAACGGCAGCCTTTTAAGAAAAAAACCCACTTCTGTGCTATTTCAAAACAATAAGTTTTTATTTGCTTCCCTTTCATTGGTGTCTGTTTAAACAGGTAATAGGCTCTGTTAGAGACCTGGTTGTGCAGAGCGGATGCAACTTTTCAACAGCGGAGATTCTTCGCATGGAGAGGATCATTCTAGACAAGCTGCACTGGGACTTGTACACGGCAACACCAGTCGACTTCATTCACATAGTAAGTTCAAATTCAGCAGATAGACAGACAAACATGGCTGTTTTTAGAGCAGGACCTGAGCTGGTCAGAGCATCTCGCAATGAGCTGGCTGGACTATGAGATGCTTGGCGAGTTCAGGTCCTGGTTGTGCCTAACAACGCAGCAGTACAAAAAGCACACGTTAAACCATCAACAACCCCCCCACCCACACACACACACACACACCCTGCCTCCCTAAAAGTAAATAATTGGTCCATGGAGAGATTGTGCATTTACTTGATTTGACTCATTGTGCAATCACTAATATTATTATAAACTGTATTCTGTCCTACTTAGAGTGTCTCCTACACTTTTAATCACTGCAGCCAATAACTGCAAATACCATCTTGCCTCTCAAGAGTCTGGTTCGAATATTTACATGACAACTGTCAACCACTTAAGTTTATCTGCCAATAATATAATTTACCTCAGCTGTGATAAAACCATTAGCCTGAAGCCTGATAACCTGAAGGCATTTTCTTTACTTAGTGTTTTTATACATTGATTTAAAAGCCCAATCTAATGGATGAAATAAATCTCATTGGGCACGCAGGTGGTCAAGTTGTTGGAGCGCATGCCACATAAGCAGCCGATCCCGGTTCGAATCCCAGCCGTAGGTCCTTTGCTGCATGTCACACCCCCTTCTCTCCCATGTTTCCTGTCTGTGTGCTGCTAAATAAAGTCTATGGCGAGAAAAAATCTTAAAAAAAAGAAAAATCTCATTGCTTTAAATAACTTCTAACCCTAAAAGTCACTGCTTTCCTCATCAGTCTAAATGCTGAGTTTGTTTTTTTCCACTCCAAAATTTGCATTGTTGGCTAACTGCAGCGTCAGTGTAAAAGTAACAGTATTTGACTTGAAAACCACACATTAGACAAATTTAAGTTTATAACGTATTTGCGCGTATGTGGGCCAAAAGCAACTAAGACACATTTCAGCATAACGTCTGAACATCGTGTGGGATTCTTCTAACCACGTAAGACTGCTGTTGCAAAGCTGCCAGTAAATAACAGGCGTGTTACAGATCAGGCCAAGGCACTTCTGACTATCTCGTACCCACAACCCCACAGTAGAAACCCAAACCCTGCTGCCCGCATCGGGGGGGTGCCAACTTAACTGAAGACAAATAGAGACAATATGGGTCAATAACATGCTGTGGATTGACGGTTTCTAAAATCAACTCAAAAATCCCATGCAGTGTTACTTGGTTTATGGCACGATATTGTGTCACAGCATGGATCTGTACAGTCATGTAATTGCTAAGCATTTACAAATCATTGCCCGAGGCAGTAACCACTGACTGAACTGTCAACAAGCGCACACACACACACGCACACACACGCACACATATCCCATCATGCTTCTGGGCCCAGGGCTGTATTCATAATGCTTTTTACAGAGAAGTCAATGATTAGAGATTGTTATCAAACTAGTATTGAAGGGTTTCACTTAGCTGAGCAACACGGCTGAAAGGACAAAGTTAAAAAAAAAAAAGATCTAAAATAAAATTTCTTGGCAACTATTTTGATTAATCGTTGCAGGGTTTTGTTTTAATTTTCAAGCAAAAATGCCAAAAACAAATTCTATAGTGACAATGAATCAAATAATTGGCTGATTGATATTGAAACTGAGCTGCAACTCTAGATTGGACACAGATATCCCTCCTGTGTTTTCTTGTTTTAGACAAAAAGAATGTTTAACGCTCAACAAAAAGTTACCTTGGCTAAAAACATTTAACTGTGAAAGAAGAAGCAAAAACAATTGTAGGCCAGCAGTTAGATGCTTTTATGAATACAGCCTTTTTTAAGTTTGCACACTGGAGTAATCGACACTATTCAAAAAGAGTAAAAAAAAAACATGTCTTCTGTAAAATACCTCTGACAGTGATTTTCTTTTCTCTAGAAGGTATTGATTGACTTGCCACCAGTTAATCTGTGAAACGTTGTTGTGCATTCTGTGAGTCATTTATCTCCGCCCAGATCAAAGAACAACCTTCATTCCCTCAACACATAACAGCATTAGTTTAGTGTGATATAGAGATTGGTGGAGAACTGATACGTTTTCTTAAAGCCACAAACCAAAAAGCAGCTTGGCACAGGCGCAGCAGACTGGACTGATTTAGCACCTTCTGCAAAAACAAATAAAATGGCATTGCTATTGCATTTAGTGGATCTGACTCATATCTGTGTCACAGGTTAACAGTGTGTGGAGTTATTGTTGTGAACCTATTTTTGCCCTTGCGCTTCACTTTAGGTATTACAAAATCCAAGACTTTTAAAATAAAGAGACAATGTATTAATAAAAAAACAATAACAAAATAAAGACAGTCTCTCTTTTTTTTTTATACTATTCAAATAAATATTTTTAAATAAATAATTTTGACTATACTGTTAAGTATCTCACAATTACATTTCCCCTGAAGAAGCGACTCTGTGTTACCTATCCTAAATAGTTATTCTTCTGTCTATAAAACAGCAATCAATAAAATCTATCAATAATTTGTCACAGACTCTTCACCATGACATACATGAAAGGATTTACAGAAATGCCTTGTCAATACTTGTCATTTGATATGCTTTAACATCAAAGTAAACTCTTTCTGAAAGGCAGAATCAGCTATGTGATGCAAAAAACATCTGGGACTGTATCAGAACTATCAGATTTTTTGTTGTTGTTTTGCTACGTTTCCCTGCTTTTCCAAAATGGATGAAAGATTTTAGGAGGAGGAAATGACTGAAGACTTAAGGAAGTCGAGGGGCGACTGTTACTTTTTGATTAGATTACTTTTGACTTTGGCATCACATTGTTGAATCTACCTCCCAGTAAATCCCTTTTTCCTTCACAAAGCATGGCTTATTTTTGCTACGGAGTAAGAGACAAACGAAAGCAGATGATGTACATGAATGAAAAGTAAAAGACATTCAACTGACAAACGAACCTCAGAGAAATGAGATTCTCTGTCTGTTACTCCAAGTATCCTCCTGCTTTATAATGCAGCAGTGGACACTGGAAAAGAGCAGAGAATCACAGACTGACATCCTGGGTGAATGGGGATAAAGGTTAGGTCGAAGAGATGAATGGATTCTTTTTTTTGTCATATGTATGGCTGTACATAAGATGCACAGTTATATTTGATGTTGATGTGACTTATAAAGTAGTAGAAGTAAGGGATGGACAATGAGACAACAATGACATCACGCTAACATTTTGGTCTCGTTCCTCTTCAAATTCTCTGCTCATCTCCATCTTAGTTCCACGCCCTCCTTGTCTCCGGCCACCCCCACCTCATTCCGTCCATCGGTGTCGGCTGGGACTCAGCAACGGACCCCGCTTTGCTTCCCGCCAGGTCAGACCATCAGAAGACGCCTCCGGTCTTCCAGGCGGCGTTGTGGACCAGGCAGGTGCAGCACTGTATGGCCTGCCACCAGCTCTGGCAGTTCAAGGGCTCCACGTTGGCCTTGGCCATCATCACTTTGGAGCTGGAGGCGCTCACGCCCGACTGGTTCTCCGTCTTTACCGACCTGCTGAAGAAAGCACAAGTAAGAGAAATGCACATAAAAAGCATGTGCTGATATTATAGTTCCATAAGAGCTTATTTATGAATCTATATAATATTTCTCTCTCCAATCATTTGTGACTTTTGTATTGATTATTTGAAGATGGATAGGATGTCTCCTTTTCAAATTTGAATTAAAATTTACACTCATGTCAGTCTGCTGTGGATTTCAAATGCCTCAAATCCAGCCATTTTTCAAAGCCTTATATGACTGTACACCTTTTTACCCAGTGCAGTACTACCTTCTTTTTTTTTCTTCACAACTGAGGGTGCTTCAGATAAAGGCACCCCAGTAAAAGCACATTCAGGTGAACAAATGATGCGCAACACAGATTTGCCTGCTTTCACAGATCCAACATTGTCTGAAGTAATAATCACATGTAGGAAAATGGTAAAGGGAAGGCTAGTTTTGGAGAACTTGTCAGGAAAGTACTTTCAGTTAAGAAATGCCAGTAATTAGTTGAGAAGCATTCTTTCCTTTTTTTAAAAAAATCTATCGTTCATACGTCTATTCAGAAAGTTAAAACCCAGAGAGCGATCCCTGAAATAATTTCTTCTAAAAGGTAATCTGTGGTTGGATCGATTAACACCCATTTTAACTTTTTTTTTTAAAACTCTTTTACTCCTTCCTTCTCCCAGGTTGACAGTGGCGAGTTCATCCACTGCAAAGAGATGGTGGACGAGTACCTACACAGCCTGGAGTTCTCCCTGCCGGCCAACGCCGTCTACATCTTCGACAGCACCCAGATCCAGGAGGAGGACAGAGTCTGGAGCCCCACGCTGCGCCTTCGACAGGCCAGGAGGGAGCGTGGCAGCAAAGAGCTGGGGGACTCCGACGAGTATTACGACGGTTTTAGGCGTTTGTATAATGAGGAGTTGACCCCGGAAGCAGGGAGAGGCAATATCGAGGCTTTGTTTTCTTCCCAGCAGAAGAACGTCTCCCCCTGCCCACCACTGCACCCCGCTGTCAACTAATAAGATAATGTACTCACACCGTCCACCTTTTTACAAGTGCACAGTGCTCCCAATCCTATATACTGTTATTTAGCACATTTTAGACCCACAATTGTAAGCTTCCAGATATTACTCATATACTGTAATTATTAGCAATAGATGTAAAGGAAGATTTAAGACAAAATGCTTGAGGTCTGTGCACTTGTTTACACCCAAATGTGAATCTGGAGGTGCGTATATGGCTCAGTCTTTGAGTTATTCTCATGCCATAACTTGGTTTCTATGTTGACAGCCGGGCAGTTGGTGGGGAATTGTTGATATTGACTGAACTGAGATTTGAATGTCTCTCCGTGAGCAGAGCTTTCGGTCCATTTTTTCTGTCTATTAATAATGCCATATTTTTTTTAACTTTTAACCTACCTGTCCTTTTTATATCCACCACAAATGGTTTTGTTTAAAGAGATGGTGGTAAAGGACAAGATTTAGGCAGTTTTGTGTGTGTGTGTGTGTGTGTGTGTGTTTTCTGAGTGTGGTTGAGGTCAGGAATGGCTTTTGTTTGATAGTCAATCCTGATATTGTTTGTCGTGAGGTATCTTGGTGCTGAGGGTTCCCCCCCAGAGCCGCATAGCACTTTGAGATAAAGACACACTTTTTTTCTTTAAAAAAAATGCAAATATTTTTTCAAAATCCTTTTTTTAAATTTTTTTTATTTGAAACTTTTACTTACTTGTACTAAACATTTTTGTGCTACCTTAAGTGTTTTTTATTTAGCAGTTATTTACATTTGAAAAAAAGCTTTAATTTCATAACAAAATGCTGCAAATGTTTTTATTTCAGCCTTTTTTTAATTCCTTTATGCAATTGTTACATATCAAGCAACAGCACCTTTTTTGGGAGATTTGTTCAACACTAGAGCAGAATGACAAAACAGTCATTTTGACATCGAGATTATCTGATTAGTCAAACAGCATCAATGTTTTCTAATATTTTCTAAGAGCATACTGTATGAAGGCATCAATAATCATACTCAAAGTATTATCACATTATTGATGCTGAAGTTTCATCTCGTTACTGAATATGCAGTGTGGCCAGAGGGACTTCACCTGCACTGCCTGACAGTTGAGTACTGTGTTCAGACGAATGTCAATCTCAGCAATATGATGATTATGTTAACTGGTTGCTGTCCTCTCAGCTGTAAAAGCTTTTTTGATTCATCCAGTTGAGCTGGATGCTGCACCGGTGACCAGTGTAAAGGGTTTTTTTGTTTTTCATATTCCTTCAGATACTGAGGCAGCTATATCTTATTGTTTTGTCAACCACAGAAATAAAGCTATGACTTCAAAAGTTAAGTGAACTGATCTGGGATTTTTTTTTCTTTTCTTTTCTTTCTTTCCTTTTTTTTTTTTTGTCTTGAAAGGTTGTCAGGTTTCGTTCTCACAAGATATCAGAAATATTAAAGGTCACAACACTTGTGACCTTTTTATCTAGAGATAAAATGCCTTTTTAGCAAGTTGAAGATATACTTTTCTATTATGCCCCCCTTTTTTTTAAAAAAAATAAATAAATGTATACAAACATTTTTGTTGTAAAAGGATAGGTTAGAAACATATTCAACTTTCTTGCAAGAGTTGCTAAAGCTTAATACCACTTAGAGTATAGTCTGGAAATGAAGAGAAACAGCTTGGCTAAAAACTGCCTAGCAGCACCACTAAAGCTCACTAATTAGCAGTGACTCCACTGCTTTCTGGCAACATCAGTGATAAGGTTCCTCAGTGATGAGACTCAAAACTGAACATTAATTTTACCTTCAAATGTTGATTTCCAAAGGTCAACATTTTTAAAAAAGTCTCTCATAAAAAAGCTGGTTTAAAAACCTAAAAAATCCTAGCATACTTTGGTTTAGCCCAAATTTTGATTTACCATGTCAAAATATTTTGTTTTACTTTTCAGGCAGAAATGGTTTTCACTAGAGATAAAATCCAGTATTTAATAAAGACAGCAGTGTATTATTAAACTGAGCTTACCTCAATACAGTTTAAGAGAAATGACCATAAACCCTCTTACTCCAAACTACTACAGCAGTTGTACCTCAAGCCTGTAAGGAGTTCAATCATGTTTTCTTATGTGTAGAACAGACTCATCACGACCATTATCATTCAGCTGTGCTAGTAGAGTGTGTTGATGTGCTAAAGGATGGAGAGAACTGAGCTCTGAACAGATTGTGCTGTTGGGTGAGATCCAGACAGGCCTGCAGGTGGTGGACAGAATAATAATAGTGTTGGCTGAGTCCTCACAGTAAACAGACAACCTTCACTAACTGAGGATCTCAGTACTGTACAGTGGTTTCCTCTGTTTTCAATGAATCACACAGTGCTTAAACTTTACTAAAGCATAAATTATCTCTAAAAAGGGAAGTAACTAAACTTAAGGGTTATTAGACACAAAATCATGTTCTCATCATGACATGTTACACTGCTTCTAATTTCCTTGATCTTAATGAATAACTAAGACCATAAATGAGCAAGAATTTTAAGATAAGCTCATCCTTTGTTGGAAAATCTTCATACTGGAATGAGGTGGAGATGAAGTGAAGAAGTAGTTTGAGTGTTGAGATGCAGCCATTTGGTTTCTAAACATCTACCCCCCCCCCCCCCCCCCACCCCACACACACACACACACACACACACACACACACACAGTTGGCTAACAATCTCCCTATCACACACTTCCTCTTCAGACAAGCTGTATGTTGAAAGTTAATAAATTTCACACAATCTTCTTCCTGTTCACTGTTTGGCAAACACATCTTGTACACACCCAGCTGAGGTCAGCAGCACAGTGGGGAAAGCAGGGATGAATTATGTGCAGACTGAGCAAACATCACTCCGCTCTCGAGTCCAGGATCGCTAAACAGGAAACGCTGCGTCTCAAGCTGACAGCTGTTAGGGTTACGGTTGAGGCCGACAGCCTCTGTGTGTGTGTAAGTGGATAAGTCTCTTCACCTGCTTGTGTTTCACGTTCATCTCCCTCCCCTAGTTGAATATCGTCAAACAAATCAGAGCAGAGACACAAAGTCAGGACAGGTGGGGGCTGGGTTGCATTTATTTCCAACAACAGACAGTAAATACAGCTGCTCTCTTTCCCATCTCTGAGTGTGAACTCTTCTACAGCGAGCTGAGGATTTTCATGTTTTCCTGAATCCTACACGTACGTGTGTGTGTGTTTGTGTGTGTGTGTGTGTGTGTGTGTATATACTGGCTTCATGTTCGTGTGTGTCCAGTGTCACAACACGCACAACAAGGCGATCTCTCATGATTTACAATAAAGTTACCAATACATCACTTATGGACAATGTACACAGTCATATGTGCTTCTTACAATAATATCATATTCAAAAACTAGTACATTTTGCATATTAGGCTGGGTAAGCTCTAAAAATATTCACATACATTTATTGCGTTAATATGAAACAGCACCAGAATATTGCATAATTTTTTACTAAGATTTAAGACTAGGTTTTAGGTTGTCAGTACACAGGTACTCAGTTTTATTGCTATTTAAAAGTATTATTTGGGCTTCTCTTGATTATAAAGTGGTTAACAGACACACCACACCTGGACCACAGTAAACATTTCCAACTGCTCAAGTATTTGAAAAAAAACTTTAGGAGTGACTTTCACTGAAAATATCTGAAATCAATCGCACCCTCCTCTTTAGTTGAGCAGTTTCAAACAGTTTAATGTTGCCCGTGGTGCGTTACACTGTAGTACCAAAGGTGAATGTTCATCAGTGGGTTTAAAACTCTCGTGTGAATAGTTGATTGCGAAACACAAAAAAAGAACAACAGAAAATCTTTATAAGCACAACACAGAAAAACATAATGCATATATATATAAAAAATGTCCAAAGAAAAAAAAACAAAAAAACAAACATAGAATGAAAGATCCTGAATAAATGAGATGGCCACTGTTGGCAAAGTGAACATTTTTCCTCATGATCTCTCACCATCTTTCACCCCTGTGGCTTCATCATCATCATCCTCAGTGTCTTTGGTCCATGTGCACAATGCCAAGATGGAATGTCAGAACAAAACAAAAAAACAAACAAACAAACAAAAATAAAACAATAAACAGGTGTTGTCGTTGCTATGGTGATGGAGGACAAATCCATGGTCATGTGTGGGAGGGATGTACAGCGCCCATAAATTAACTGAAAAACAATGATAAACAATAAACAAAATGAATTGGATGAACAAACAACTATTTGTGGAAGTAATAAATAAACATTTTAATTCTACAGTGGATAGACTAATAAAAAGTGTTGAAACTACATTCAACATGATGTAGTTGACCTGTCAGCAGGAGGCAGCTCTACATTTACAACCTGTATCCTCAGAAATGCTTCGTTAAATCTGGAATAGAGAGTGTATTACGACATGTGACTAAAAGGTCAGACTTGTGTTGAAACTCCTTCACTAAATCACAAAATGGAAGATCAGATTCCTGCAGCAGCACTAACAGGCAGAGTGTGTGAGCAGCCACTAGATGGAGCCAGACATCCTCACATTTCAAACCTCAGCGAGTATGATTGAGAATACATTAACTATAAGTCATGTACAGTTCATGTCACTGCAGACTCATCCAAAATCAGCTTAGCATACATTTTCAAATCATTTCCAACCTTCCAGGCAGCCATTACCTTCACCCAATCTCAGTACAGATTGAATATTAACTTGGCACTTAAAATCAGCTTTACCATATAATATATAATTAGTCAAAATTACACATTAAGTTCTTTTCAGAACAGCTGCTTTTCTGAAAAGTCTTGACACACCAAACAGAGAAAACTATTTCTTTATGGATCTAGTTTTGTGAATAGATAAACATATTAAAACATGAAATGGTTTTCTCTAAATTGTTGCCAAAAAAGTTGGAGCCACTCTATTGTTTAAAATATCCTTCTATGCTGCAGCATTAAGATTTCCTTAGTGGGAACGACGAGGCCTCGCCCAAACCAGTAAAGAAAAGCCCCAGACCAAAGGTATGCAAAGATATGTGGGTAGATGTTTCTACATGGATTTGACCCTGCAGTGTACGCTGTTGGTACAAACAACAAACACAGATTTGGTGATATGAATGTGGAGAATCTGGTTTTTCCATTAATTAACCAGTTTGTTGCTAAGCAGCTGATTGTTTTGCCTCTGAAGCAACTTAAAGGAGGAAATTCATCACTGTGAAATAAAAACACAAGTTTGTCAAGAAAGTAGACCTTATTACTAAATGATGCTTCCTGTACCTCCTGCTCCCTGAAATGTGTAATAAGTGCCTGTCTGGAAGGTAAAAAAATAAAGAAATTCCACCTTTCAAAATGGTCTGCAGTACACTGAAATATGCATGATTTGTAGTTAATGAGCTATCACATGAAAAGCCTAATCTGTATGCTAGTTAAACCTGTGTGACATCATCACTATACTACAGTATGCACTATCATCACACTGCCATTGAAAATCAGTTTGCCCTGTGTGAGCTGTACTCTGCATCACCTATTTAACAGCAAAGCTTTTGGTTGCCTCAGAGAGTGAGTTCACTGCCTCCTCTCGGAGTGTCCTGAATAATTAGAGCAAGGCAAAAGGAAAGAGTGAAAGGACAGGAAATGTTAAGCTTGGGCAGGACAAAGAGGGGAGGAAGTTTCCTTCGTACATGCCAGACTTTTATAATAGATGAAATGCTTGTGTATTGGAGATAGGTTGGCAACAGCACAGACATCAACGTTCAATTAAAGTTTCATATATGTGACACTTTGTCACAGATCTTAGCAACCAAAAAACTAAAAAACAGGGTTAGAAAGCAAAAATCCAAGAGAGAGGAGAGGTGAAAAAAGAAAATATCCAAAAGGAAATCATTTCAGGATTTAAAGCACAGTATAAAGACGAAAGGATTAGGCTGTATTCAGTCCAAATCAAACGTTGTGGGTGTGCTTATTTGTAACCGCCGTGAAACAAATGTTTTATTCCTTTCATTCACTGGTTTTCTCACTACCACTGTTGGCTTTCTTCATTCACTCTCCAGTTTCTCTTCTGCTTTTCTCTCTCTCTCAAAGCCGTAAGAATAGCCTAACTTTACTTTTAACATTATTAAACCAAAAGAAATGTCCTCCCCTCATCCTAGTAATGTCTGACCTCACTTAGCTCTGATCAGTCTGATTGGCAGATGTGATTGGCCACCATAGCGAGAAATCAGGTTACATTTCTCCAAAAGTTGATTAGGACTCAACTTCCTGCAGCCTAAACACACCAACCTCACTCAAATGAATGGCGGGATGCCTGATTTGGTGTGAATTGAGCCTCAGTTAAAGGAAGAAGCCGTGTTAGAAAAAGCAGCTTCCTGCTATGGAAAGAAGAATGGGGCGTGAGTGAGTTTGTGATGTAAAGAAAGGGCCGGCTTACTTTTTCTTGTCCTTGTCTTTCTTGAGGGGCTGAGATAAGGAGAGTGTCTCGGCTGCCACCTTCTTCCTGTTGAAGGCGTTCATCTCCTCCTCAAGGTCTCTCCGCTTCTCCTCCACTTTCCTCTTCTCCTCCTGGTGCATCCGCTTCAGCTGCTCGAACTTGTCATGCAGCTGAGAGGGTTACAGACAGAAAATATAATGAAGCATTTACAGGTTTAAGAGATATTTCCCTCAGGGGTGGAAGAGAGTAAATATTTAACATTTAAAAGACACCCTCCAGACAAATGTTTAAGACCTATAAAAATACTCTCGCTTGAAGGATAATTCAACATTTCTTAAATATACATCTACTCCAAATTTTGTTTACTCCTGCTTGACACAAGATCTCAGAAGTCTCTTATTTCCCTAAAAAGTCAGTTTTAATGAGTAGGTTTGAATTTGTTTAACTTGCTTTTTGGACCATGATTGACTTTCAAACTAGTGGTGATGTCACAAAATCATGCTTGTACACATCTGTAACTCGTGCACGTGTGAACAGTCTTGTAGTATCAAACTCTGCAATTACCTCATTCTGCATTTTTGAGTAGAGAGGGACTTTAAGACCTGTTAGATTGACCTTTTACAATATACAGTATGTTTTAACAAGCCTATTTCTATAGTCACATGGTAAAGTAATTGCACAAGGTATATAAAGGCATCCATAGCACCAGCAACAGTTAAACTATCTCTCAATGGTAAAAACTATATACTTTATAAAAATATTCATTATCATTCACCTGTACTGACACAGCACAGAATATGCAATGTCCTATGTTTTTATCCCTGCTGTTGAGTATACACACAGTTATTGTCTGCAGACCTGAGACGGCACAAGCTTATTTTTGTCCAGTGTCATCTTTTTTTAAATATCAGATATAGAGCATCTTTAATTGTTGCTCCACCCGCTGACACTGACCTCTCGCTCTTTTTCTTTCAGCTCTGCTTCCGTCTCTTTTACTTTGTTGACAAACATTTGTCGCATTTCTTCCTCTTTACGCTGCAGGTCCCCCAGGAACTCTTTTCTTTTGGCCTCATATGTCTCTTGAAGGCTGGACAGAAGAAAAGAAAGGATGGGGGGGCGGTGAAAACAGACAGAAATAGATTAGGTATTGTCTCTAAACAATAGAGACTTTCTCCGCTGTTGACACTTGAGTATTTATGCGGTATGGGGTTTTGTGTAGAAAACCAGTGTGTATTCACTCTCCCGTGTAGACAGTACATGTGTGGTAACTGTCTCTACATGTGTCTCTACCTGAATGGCTGGCTGTCGGGATCTGTATCTTTGAAGCCCATCTCCTCCAGCTTACAGCGTCGGTACAGCTCGTAGTGGCGGGCATGGGTCTGCTCCCTCAGGTCCTCCATGTTGACCCTGATCAGCATCTCTCTGAGTTTTACGAAGTCACAGTGACTCTCGTTCTCCACTAAAAAGGAGGACATACACCAGAGTTAAGATGGCAGAGGCTTGTCAGGTTATTTCTGACACCATCCCCCATTTTTGACTCAGAATCAAATTCTGCTTTGGTGCCAAAAAATGGTTTAATGAATCAGCACGTCAGAGCTACAAATGTGCAGTCATGTCTTGTTTTAAGTTCTGAGTCTCTACTTCTCTCTTTCATGCTGTGCCCGGCTGTCTTTCTCACTGCCTTTAACTTACTTTAACACCCCATCTGTCGCCCTGTTAACCCTCCCTCCCTCCCTCCCTCCCTCCCTCCCTCCCTCCCTCCCTCCCTCCCTCCCTCCCTCCCTCCTCATCTCTCTCTCTCAAAAGCAGGAAATCATACCACATCTCTAAAGGAATGTGAAGCAGTCTGCGCGCTGGATAAATCACATTTGGCATCGTCTGCAATTATATTAAACCAAATCTATCACACTTTGCCAAAGGACAGGAGTTGATGATTAATATTCTGCACTTTTCATGTTCACTTCTTTTTTTCTAGAGCAACTTAAACTACTTCACTTCAGTTTCATGTCTGAATGATTTTTACAATTAAATGAATTCATGGTGGGGAAAGGGCAGGAAGTGTTTCCTGCCTGACAGACTGACAGCAGAGGGAGGAGGGGGGTGATTATGCCTTAGGCGTCATTTCCATTCTGTTGAAGCCTTTACTCATAGGTCACCTCATTTATTCCATTGAAATAATATGGCCTGCTCTGTGAATAAAAACATATTTATTTGTTCTGTTTCTTCTAGAGAGCAAGTGACCAGAGTGTGGACTGTGAATAAATCTCTGGTAAATAAAATATATATATATAAACAATATTCCATAGCCTGTCTCATTCTGCACTTTTTTTAAAAGGAAAAAAATAATTGCACCTCCTTTTGAAATAAGTTTTTCCTACTTGACGTTATTTTTCCTCCCATTTACAGACTTGATAATATCCTCATAGTTTGTGTGGAAACTTGGAAAACTACTAATTATTTGATACGCTCAATCACCTCCAGTTTTTGAAAAAGGACACATAAGAGTGCTACATTTTTTTTGCACATCAGTCAAAAGCTGGAGCACACTGTGGTTCAGAGCAGAACTCGATACATGGGCTGGCTGACCTTGGCAAAACTAGAAAAGGGTGACTTGTTAAAAAAGACGTGTTATCAGAGGAAAAAATAACTTTCCTTCTTTCAGGAAGTTAATGTGATCAACCTGTTAGTATAACTCAGGACGGCGCTATAAAGAGCTTCTCTGTTGTCTCAGATGTAGTATGTTTGGCAGCCGAAGACACGAATAGATCGAGGGCACATGCCCTTTAAGAGGGTGAAACGTATAGCATGAACCCCAGGGTGGCAGTGGCAGTAGGAATGGGGTGTACGTTATGTTTAAATCCCACCCTGTGAGCTCTCTGCATGTAAAGATGCCAAGAATTATATTGAAGAAGCCCAATTAGCACAGCATTCAGCTTCTCCTCAGAAGTGCTTGGCAAGCATCTTGCAGTGAAGCACAGTGTGGCATCAAAAAAGGCAACGAAACACATTCAAAGTGTCTAAATAACAAACATACCAGCCACGAAATAACATTATCCTTAGTTTTAAAAAGCAAAATGCTGCAGAATTAATATTTACAGCCACAAGTCTGAAGGTTGAAGTGTATTATTAACATCTATCATTGTAAGTTCATTGACCTTGTCAGTCGCCCCTGTCTACTTCATGCTCTTGTACTCAAAACAGGTTTTTAAAAATATGTGAAATAATCATGGTGATGCATCTATATGAACCACTCATTCTTATTTTTACACAAATTTGCTGGTTAACCACATCATTAGAGGAGAATAGAAGGAGCTAAAAAAAGACATGAGCTGTTCTCTTAGGCAGCATCCAGGCTACTGAGACTGGCTGTTCATTTGGCATCTAAATAGTGTCTCTATACTGGCCCCCTGCTGAGGGCTGAATGAGGTCCAACACAGTGAATAACTGCAGCACTGAGCTCTGCTGATACACAGTGAGACACACCAACATGAGAACAGAGACATGAAAAATAAAGAGGAACAGAGACATGGCGTCACATAAATCTGCAGTATCTAAAATGAATAAAAATAGACAAACGTACTAAATGAAATTATATGAAAACACTCTGCAGACAAACTGCCCCCTTTCATTTAACTGAACCTAAAAGTTATCCACATGTCCCAGGCAGATCATCGGTCCGTGTTTTTGGTAATAGTTTGAGTGTCAGACAAACAAACCAAAAAAGATAGCGACCACACTAAAGCTAAAGCTACATGGTAAACAATGTTTTATGACATATGACAAAGTCTGCTTGTTTTCTGTTATTAGCAAAATACTAAAACACTTCGAAACACTTATTAAAATATTTAATATTTGAATCATTGCACTATTTTTGTGCATTCAGAACTTCAGAGCACAAATTTGTTCTTTCATAAGGGTCAACTAAACTCTCTTTCCTCAAGAACTGATACAGCCATATCTGTCTTCTAAGAAACGGTATTTATGCCAAATATCAGTGTGCATCTGAAACTAGCAGGGGTGCTTAAAAAACTGGATCAAATGATAACATAAAGCTAGAGAGGACACACAGATGATTTCATTATCCTGATTCTAACACTCAAGTTGACCACGAAGCTGAGTGATACCGAATATCATTCAGCAGCTTTCAGTCTAAATTAATTATTCAAATGCATTATTATTGCATTTGCAATATTGTGACAACTGGGAATCAAACACAAAGTAAGTGATAAATAAAATCCATGTTAAATTACAAACATTTATAGAGTATGTGTGTTCAAGTGAACGAACACAAAGCAGCTTGAGGAGAAGAAATAAAAGAGGGCTGCTATATGCCAGAAATGTCTGGAGTTCAGAGGTAACAGAGCATCAAGATCCTGAGGGAAGACACACACACACACACACACACACACACACACACACTTTTTGTCAGCTGGCAGGCCTTCCTCTGTCTTCCCTCAACTCGATGGAAATTTCCCATGGCTCTTTGAGAGGTTACCATAACCCATCTATATGACATCTGGCATCTACAAATTGTTTCCATTAACACAGAACCTCCTTTCAGTCAGCCCGAGAGTCAGAAAACACAGAGACGTCTGTCCTCCCTGCCTCTGTCCTCAGATACTGTAACAAAGTGTGGTGCATGAATGGTGAGCAATCAGTTTGCATGAAGGCCTGAGTACATGCTAAGTGTTTCTCTTGTATTACATCCAATCAGTCCAGATGTATGTACAGATGCCCATGGAAACACAGCTGCATCATCCAACTGGTTTGTGTACTTAAAAGCCTCATTGATGTAATATGACAAAAACTAAACTCTTACTAAATAGACCTGATTGTGTGACAACTAGTATGCTACCATAAATCTTCCCATTGCTTTAACCTTTAACACAGTTGTATTCTTAACACTGTGTCATTCTAACATCTACAAGTCGAAAGTCGAAAGTCGAAAGAAAAGAGCTTAAAACAAACTCTGTGTGACTTTTTTGCAGATAGCACTATTCTGTCTGTTACTAACTGTACTTAGGCTTCATGATGACTGATGAAGTCCAAAGGAATCCGTCACCCAGGAGACAAACAGCAGCGTTTATAAATAACCATGAAGTGTCCTCTGAGGGTTGGGGAATGGGAGTGGTCAGCGGATAATGGAGAGAGAGGAAAGGAGGAGAGGATGAGGACACAAGAGCAGTAAACCGAAGGGAGAAAATGAGAGAGATGGAGGGAGGAAAGGAGGGAGGAAGGGAGGGAGGGAGGAAGGAAGGTAGGAAGGAAGGAAGGGGGATAGAGGGAGGGAGGGAGTGAGAGACAGAGAGCTTCCCTGAGAAGATACTGTAACTCCCAAGTGAGCAGTAATATGCTCACAGCACATTTCTTTGTGACGCTATTAAATTAAACTGTTTACTCTCATCGACAAGCACAGAGGAATGATTTGTGGGAAACAGACATGTCTGACACACAAGGTGACATCTCACAATAAGGCAGAGAAACACACATTACATGCACACAAAGATAGACATCTAAAACCATACATGTCCACACACAGGCAATTTTCCAAAACAATCTCTACCCACTCGCCCTTCATTTTGCACTGTCACTCTGCATGAAGTCACACTCACAGCTGTGAGGGGCACTCCACATTAAGAGGGAGGGTATAAATAAAGAGGCAAACTCGCTACTCTCTGTCATCTTGCAGCATTTAAACTGAAAGATGCCTTCTGGCCCAGCTGTTAATTAAGATGTGATTCTTCTCAATAAATGCAAAACATCCTCAAAACAACAAATATTTAATATAAAATATACCAAAGACTGTTTAAAAAAAAAAAAAAAAAAGCATTACATTGTATTCCCAACACCACCACAAAAAAATTGTGTAATGAAAATTTGAAGCAAAGACGCAAAGGTAGAAGTACATTTCAACATATCCTCCATGTTGGGTTAACCAGTGTTTGGGAAATCTCTACCGGTACAGACTTGCTGTTAGAGGGTTTTATTGTCACTTTCACTAAACACTACCTTGTTGGGCACGAACATAATATAGTGAAACCTACACAGGAATGTACAAATTGAACTGGAGTGGACCAGACCAGAATGAGATTCCCCAATGTGACCATACATTATATTTCACACAATGTTTGTGTTTTGACAGTATGTTGCATTATGTTAAGTTGTGACATTAATTGAGAAGCTCTTTTCTTACATTTCTACACTCCACCTCATTTACCTATTTACACACCTGCACCCATAACCTAGCAACCTAACACCAGCCACCAGCTAATAGTCTATATGAAGACTAACCTGCACCATCACCTATACAGGCCAAAAATGATTTACAACAACAATTTACAACTATTCAGGGCAAGAGAGGACATGACTGTAAGCAAGTAGATTCCCAGCAGTTAGTGGTGGTTGAGTAATAATTAAATGGCACTCAATTTAATGGCACAACTTCTCTGTGTGTGATACAAAACATAAGATTTTTTTTATAGTTGTCCAATGAACTTTCGATAAATGATAATAATACATGTCAGCCTTCAGACTTGTGCCTTTTAAATTCTGACCAATTCTGTGGCATTCTGGGAAAAAGCTTTGTTGTACATCAAGTGAACCCTTCGTGTAAGCTCACTGTTACATTTTTGAAACATGAACACATACCCTGATCAACTTGCTTATGAAAAGTTCTCACCTTGTACGACACCCCAGGGGTACTGTCTGGCCCTCACTGTTTTGTTGCCCACTTTGACCTCTTCCACACTCCCAACCACAGCAAAAGGCAGATGGGCCTGCACGGGAACAAAAGTCAGAGAGTCAGAAAGGTCAAAGAGTCACAGGTGTAACTGGAGTGACTGATTCCTGGCTCCCGCCGGCTTGTAGATTACACTTTTTTTTCATACATATTAGGCCCCCTTTACACTTTGCATTAAAATATGTTTTGAGTGATCTGATTACAATCTGTGCTTGACCACATGAAAGTACAGGTGTAAATGCACCCAAGACGCACTGGCGATGGATTGTGATTGTGACAGCTAAACCACTTCTGGAGGTGATCAGGGGTGTATTGTGCTCACATTGAAGAGAAGAGTAGATGCAATTATGTTGTCCAACTATATATAACAACTACGTGGGCAGAAATATGTAATTGTGTGCGATTGTTACAAACTAGCGAGGTTTTGTAGCCAATTAGCGAGCTAAACTACTAGCAAGAAAGCAGCAAGGACAAATAGATCGGATTTCAATTGGATCGCAATGTGGACACCTGAGACACGTTAATACCAGATGTAAATGTAATAAACATCTGAATATGAGACACATTTTAATACAAGATGTAAAGGGACCAATATTCACAGCAAAGCAACAGTTTCACATGTTATAAATCACTACACATGTTCAATAAACCAACAAAAAGGGTAAAGGAGTGTTTAAGTTCAATTAAAACCTTCATCTCTCTTATCTTTCAGAACCAGACCACCCCAGAGGGAAAGTGTGTCCTTGTTGACATACAAGCTGCAGAGCTCTGTTTTAAGTTCAACATGTGGCTCGGTTGAGGTTGAGAGGCCTACTTTGTTGATGTGATTAAACACACACACTCTCTTATTGCTCTCAGAGCTACTACGCCTCGTTAGAATCCACAGTGAGGCATCATTGAGAAAACATGCCCGACATGCAACCTCAAAAATTAGGTGGCGGGTTTAAGCCTGCTGGCTGGTTGCAGCGCAGAGGAACGAGCTGGTGAGTGTGGGCACTGACGTAACCAACTAGGAATAGATGGGGGTTACTGTACAAGGACTGTGCCTGGGCGAACCAAATGCAGTCTTATTCATCCGTGTGTGAAACTACTGTTTTTGCATTTGTACATGTGTGGGTGTGTGTTTGAGCACAGTGTGACTAAACGTCATCTCCATTATGAAAGCTAAACTAAAAAAAGCTTACGGTAATATTCTGAAGAAAATGTCTTTGTGCTTGCAGGTTATTAGCTTATAGTGCTGCATATTATTTTTTTCCCAGTATCTCTAAATAAGCAGACAATGAAAATGTGCAAATGATCATACAGTATAAGGTCAGTTGGAGGAAAGTATGTACTGCCAGTAAGTTCATAAATTCTTTCTATTATGGAAAGAATGGAGGACTGGGGAGTTTGTGGTCAGAGTTCTTTTTGTTACATTATGTTTAATGTTTGCATACACTGTATGTCCAAGCACATGTGCAGGGTCAGCTAGTATAAGCAAATATTTTTTGTATTTTCTCCCTGTATAGAGTCTGAGATTTGTGGCTAGATAAGAAACATTATTTTTCAAGGCATGTGTTAAAAGCAAATAAGATGGTGTCAACATATGCTGCCATTACCAGATGTGTAACACATGTGGTGCTAAAACACAGTGTTCCTATGTCAGGAGGCATCTAGATATCTTTTAAATCTGAAAATTGTGAGTGCTGCAGGCCTATAAAAGCTCTTATTTTCACAAAAGTGTGTATGTGTTCAAAAAAAGGATGAACATCTGGCGTTACTATGTCTTTAATGCCAACGGGAAAAGCAACAAGTTTGGGCGTATGTTACAGTCTACATTAAACACATACAGTGCGGAAAGATAAGGAGAAGTAAAAAGACAGACATTCTCACAGATGAACCCTCTTTAACGAGTACATGAGAAAATGTGAGAGTTTGTTGGAGGGTTCACGACATGACTTACATTCATGGAGGCGTTGATCTCGCTGACTGCTTCGTCGTCTGTTGGGAACTGATATATCTGGACACCATTGCTCACCAGCTCACTCATAATCTTTATTTTGAACTTATGGAGCTCACTCTTTGAGATTGTGTCCGCTTTGGCAATGATGGGAATTATGTTGACCTAAGGGAAAAAATGACAGACAGAAGAGGGTTATAGTTTTAAATGTGTAGAGCATTGTGCTGTCTTTGTTGTTGTGGTTTGAGCCTCACCAGACCCACACCGTGAACATGTATGCATTCCTGTTTAGAGAGCTGCTTTGTGTAAGAATGTATACATGGAAATGTTATGTAATGGTTTGTTTTAGCCTGGTCTGACATGAAACTTCATGCATGATGATCATTGCTGGCAGGAAAAAAGCTTACCTGTTGATCTCACTATGATGAGAGAACACAAACAGGGTATCAACCAAATGTTCTCACCGAATTACACACTAGACTAATTATCTTCCCTTAGTCATTGGGTCATAAACAAACATGCGAAAAAGCTAATAAAAGTACAATGCTAAAAATAGCTGAGGAACAGGGATGGGAAGATTCACCAATTCATTATCGGTGCACTGGCATGAATGTTCACGATGCACTTGACCTGATTACAAAAAGTGTGCCCCAGATACAGTTTGGGATGAACTCTCAATGCATCGTTTCTAACATATTTTGCATCAGTAAAATCTGATTTATTTTACATATAATTATTAATGTGACCAATAATTTGATTTAGATTGATTCCTCCTCTCTGAACTGTTTCTAAAGCACGCTAGCAATGCTACAGCTAAGTGGTGCGCTGCCAAAATGCTCTGGGTGGAACTCGGGCTCTAAATGTATTGTTCTGCACATCACGGTAAGAGGATTATTAAACTATTTTGACAGTTATTGTTTGGGTCTTGAAGCATATGCATGTAAACCGGAGGCGGGGAACACTACCTGAAATAGCCTGTTTATGAAAGATCAAAGTTTTTTTTTTTACAGGTCCAAAATAAACAGCTTAAACAAGATGTTTACTGAGTTGCAGTACTAGAGAAATAATCACATTGAATTGCATTGTGTTTATAAAGGCTGAAAATTACCTCATCATGTTAGGGGTGAATAATATATAATATCACATTGGTAGCTGCTTCTTATGTATCTTTAATGTATCGAATCACTGGCAATGCATTGAGTGGTGAATAAGCTCAGTCAGAACTCCGACAGATACATAAAACAAACAGCGATTATGAAAACAAACCAGGCTCTGTCTCCAATCAGCAGCAGATGCGCAGAAATAAACACAGAGTTTGTCTACATTCCTCTGCATGGCTGCATTACCCAAATCACTAACCGGGAGGACGATGAAGATTCTCACAGATTTACTCATCAATTCCACAGTGTGCCTCTGAGCAAGAGCCAGAGCTTGTTAGGAGTCAAATTACAGGCTCATCATACTTTACTGGATCATTAATTTGCAGAGGGGCAGACAGTATCATGTTTAACCCTTATTTAACAAACTGAGTTTACTCATTGCTACCCAGTGCTGACAAATGCCTTGTATGGAGCAGATGGGAGTTGAGTGTCTTGACATGGTAAGGCAGGAAGTCAGGGGGAAGTCATATTTGTTCATTTCCCACATCCGGGTATTCCCAGCTGGGCAAATAGTATTTCCAAATAGTTGTTTATTCTGTGAAAGTAGCACCAGATGGGCGACTACATCAGAGCTATTCACATGTAAGATAGTCAATAAATCCTCCCAAAATAAAACAAAAAATTAAATAAACAGATAAGCAAATAGCCTGTTTTTCTTTCAAGCATTAAACCTAGATCATCTTGCCCAAAAATAAATATTTGGAAATACTTTATCACCCTGGTAACAACAATTTTGCCTGAAAGAACAAATGATGTCACATTTTAAAGTATATTAGTAGGATTGATCAATCTTCTACATCCTAATATTAGATAATTAGCTTGTAATAGTTTCCTCCCATTCAATAAAAGACCAAACATTTGAAACAAAGGAGACCTCTATCAGACTCTTATCTCTATTCCTGCCTCTATCCAGCACACTCTGCAGGGCCTTCAACCATCCTCTGCAGGGAGGGAGGGGAGAGAGTCGTACCACATTTACAAGAAAAACACCATTGTCTGGCCTTGACAGCAAAATGTACACACTGAAGGAAAATCTGTTTCTGGTATGCTTCCCTGGTTTTTCCTGTGACAGGACTATCTGCCAGACAGGGCAGTCCTGTTCATTTATCTCTGGTTTCCAGATAAAAGTTAATATCTGGGGGGGGGCCCTCACATGAATTTAACTCAGCACAAAAAGCATAATGTGAATGTAGCCCATTACTTTCCCTTACTCTAATAAAGCAGGAACCAGCTGAAATAATTATTCGATGAATTAATCTTTAGAAATGAATCCTAATCAATTCATCTGATTTATTGTCTAAGCTTACAGAAGCAACACAAGCACTTCCTGTAGTCAACATGTAAGCATCTAGAGCTCAGACATTAATGTGTAGATGGTAGCTGCTGCAACTACCGCCTACAAGGCATACACGCTATGCAAAATGTGACCACTGCATAAACAAGTCCATTAAGCCTGTAAAACAAAACAGTGTCATATCCACACTGTGGTCACTCATCACTGGCTTGCTTTCAAATGAAACAGTGCTCGTATTTCACATGGTGGAAAGATGTCTGGGACGAAGCCTCTGAGGTCAGAATGTTGGTGACCGTGGCCACCCACTCACTCGAAAACGGAGTGGTTCCATCTATTGTTGCGCCCACCGTATTGTAAATCACTCTGCACAAAAGGGGCTGCCAACATTGTTGTTATATTATACCTTCAACACTTTCTGGTGCAGTGAAACTAAAAGAAGCCTGTGAAAATGTCACAAGAAAGAGTTTCGTTCATATGAATAAAAAGGTGAGATTTAACTATAGTAAGCTGCTTTTGCTCATATTAGAGACGGGTATATCACCTAACAAATACATGTAGCGCACGTTAACTGCTTAGCTGTGGATCATGTACTGTATTTAGCTCAGGTAAGCTACCATATCTTCTTCAAAGCAGTGAGTGCAGAGAGTTGGCTGTGTGTGCTGTGGTGGTTTGCATGTTATCAGGAGACAGTTGGCAAACACAGGGTGCCAGGTTTTGATCGCTCTGTTGGCTGGTAAAGATAGCAGAGGCTCAGTGGTCAATGCTGTCGCTTCACAGCAAGAGAAGTCCAGAATTTGGATCTCAGCCCTTTTTGTGGTGTGTGAAACAGCAGAAGTACTCCTATCATTGATCATAAGCTTGGTCACAGAAACACAGATGGTCCTTGGGCAAAATTTGGGTGTTCTAAGTAGTAAGGATGGGTTAAAAATGACGTAAAACAATTGAAACGGTCTTTACACATCGGATGCAACACTTGCATGTAAATGGGATGCATTTGATTGTTTGTTTCAGCGCTCTGAGTCCATCTGAACCTTAAGAGCGACAATTGGTTGAGGGATCCGATCATTGTTCTGAATAGTACCAGGAGACATTTGGCAGAGATTTGCAGCCATGCATTGATAGTTGGCTGAAGTAAACCAGCAGGTTCTGTTCACAAGCTGACCATCTGGATTGTTCTGGATTTATTATCGCTGAATCGCCAGACACATGCACGCACAGGAATAAATCTTCCATGTAGTCACTTCTACAATAATGTCATCAGTGGTTATATCCATAAACTGAACTACTGGGTAGGCTGTAAACAAAATCGCTGGGGGTCATAGCTGTAAATCAATATGGCTGATGCCACAAAACTCAGTAAACCTTACGATGTCTTTTGCTTTACACACTGGACAGTTTTCAAAAACATTTTATCAATATGTTATCAAGCAAAAAGAAAACCTCTACGGTACCAGTCAAAAGTTTGGACACACTTTCCCATTCCCCTTGAACAAGAAAGTGTTTCCAAACCTGGTACCTGACTGGTACTGTATATCAACAGCTCTACAGAAAATCTCAATACATTTCTTTAGATTACACAAAAGAGGATCTTGTAGTTTGAGGACATAGCAGTAGCCAAAATAGCTAAAGAGCTGGCTAAAGAAAGAAAACCTATGGAATGAACACTTGTTACCAAATAAAATATCAATAATAAAATAACAAATAAATCAAGGTTCCAGGGCTCTGACTCTCCTTCCTCACTAGCTCTCACACTAACTGCCCCTTCCCCCACACATTTTTTTTCACGCTCCGAGTGCTGTTGTGATGAGATTTTTTCCACCAGTGGTCTAATTGAGGCCAAGCCAGTGATTGTGTCTCCAGCGAGCTGCATTCATTGGATGTATGGCAAAACACTGATCCACTGACCAATAATCTGTGCTGTAATACTCGCACAAGAGAATCGAAACAGCCACAGATCAATGGGGTTCTGAATGTGATTATTGTGTGTTGTGTGTTGACCTGTAAACTGAAGATATGTCAAACCACAGCTCAGAATGTATAAGATGAACGTGATGAGGATGCATTTTTACATTATTGTGTTTATTACATCACTGTAATAGAAGAAATATGTGGGCTTTTAAGTGTGACACTGCTGATATTTGGCAGATCCAGCCCAAAATCTGAGCTGCAGAAAGTCTTAATCCTTTTTCCACAGAAACAGCCAAATAAGTTCACTCCGAAAGAATGCCATGTGAACTTCTCCTGAAATCCTATATGTTGAAATGGAAGCTCTCAGGTTTGTTTCTTATAGCTTTTTTCTTTCAGGGCACAGAGAGTCCACGCTCTGGCTAAAAGATCAGGAATCTCCACTTTTCATTGAAATGTACACCAGTCACAGTGAAAGGGAGGCAGGATTTCAGCAACACTGATACTTACTTACAGACAATGGGAAAGGACCAGGAGTGTGTGTTTGTGTGTTTGTGTGTGTGTGTGTGTGTGTGTGTGTATCAATTGTGTGTACCTTGCTGTCCAGTTTTTTCATAGTGACAAGGTCCAGAGACTTGAGCGAATGTCCTGTCGGGGCGATGAAATAAAGGCAGATGTGGATCCTGGTGTCGTGGTAATTAAACAGCGAGCGTTTGATCTTCAACTCCTCCTGCAGATAGTTTTCAAACTGGGTGTCGATGTAGTCGACAATGGGCTTGTAACTGTGGAGAGAAAGAGATATTGTAAAGATTTATGTCTGTTGGGTAAGAACATAAATGTTTGTCTTCTTATTCATACGTTGGTAATGAATACAAAAGGAAATATGGACTTGTCACTGGGGAACTGAACCGAGACAGTTATGTTTTCAATAACTGTGCGATCTGATGTGATGCCAAGATCTCAGCTTAGAGCTGTACGAGCATAGTGCTGCATGAAATCTGTGTTCAGCTTGTGGGAGTTTGGTTGAAACAGAACACGATGGCTGCAAAACATCCTGTCCTCTCTCACAGTGCTGTAATGGCCTTTGTAGCCTTCAGTATCACCAATAAAAATCTGTCAAAATTAGGAATGTGTGAGTTGAAAATATCAAAGATTGGTAGTATTTACTCATGAGTGCATATGTGCAGCTTCAGAAGCTAGACTAGAGAGGTACGTCAAATTTAACACAATTATGGATTAATAGGAATTTGTCAAAAGCAATGTCCACGTTTCTTGGCTATCCACAACAGCGTGTATGAGCTGCTTTTCTAGAGGAGAAAAACTCTGACATTGTCTGATACTCAAGGATAAAAACTGATTAATTTTTTAGACAACAAAACAGTCTATGTTGGAGCAGATCTGCCTAACTCGCTGTAATTTTTTTTAATCTATTATAATTCACCTTGCAAAGAAATGAGCAGACAGCTGCACTGACAAAACAGCATACATCATTTTAAATTAGATTACTATAGTAAATAATGCTCACATGGTGTTAACAAATTGCTACTTTCTATATTTCATGTCAATTTTTTCCTGTTACAATGCACTGTAACATACATGAATACATGGCTATGAGTCAACAAAACACACAAGCTATTCTTAATGACTGTCATCCCCCAAACAGTCACCAGTCTGATTATGGTGGATCATGGGAAATTTCTCAGATGTTTTCGGCCACATTTACACCAAGTTTGTTTGGGGGAGCGGATGTTTACAGCATTGACTTGCTTAATTAAGACAATTAGAGGACAGCCACATACTTAACAGCATCATAGCTGCCTGAAATGACTTTTTCGATTGGAAAGCTGGTGGAGAATGCATTGCTATCTATAAAAGTCTTGCAGTTGTAGTGTAATTCATAATTCTACCAGATTTGCATCCAAATTATGCCACAAAAAAGAACACAGACTTTGCTGTTGTTCCCACACAAACATGTGCACTGCTTATGTTGTGTTGCCGTATTTGGAAACTCCACAAACCTCCTGAGCCTCACTGGTTCCAGCTGGTGTCACATTTCCTCCAGTTCTCACTCATGGACCCATGAGCAAAAGTGCTTAAAATGTATTGTGGATTGAGCAACATCAAACATCTGATACACCTTGTTACATCACATCAGTCACAGGGGCCCCCAGTGCTTCAAAGTGACTGAAATGCCACCTACAAGATTGGGTCAAGAAGTGTCTGCTACAGTAACATCACCAGTCAATCTCACAGTATTTGAAATCTATCACCTAAATTAACAGATAAGATAAAACTTGGAACTTTTGTGAAAATCTCAACACAGACTCTTCCCAAATTCTATTTCACAACTCAGAGTGAGACATAAGAATCTATTCTGCATACTCCACTAACACAGTGTTTACAGTCATCTGTCCTCTCCCTTCACATCTATCTTCAATCTTCTCTCTGGAATGCACTGACTCTGACCTTTTGGAGCTCTCTCAGTGTGCATTTGCAGTCCGCTGCAGGGTCTTTCCTTCAGCATGTTGGTTTATACGGCCTTCAGAGAAAGCTCCTATCAAAGGGCGTGAGAGTGCTGCTTGCTGGCTAGGTCACAACATGAACACTCCATACCACAGCTGAATGTTTAAAAAAAAAAAAAAAAAAAAAATCCACTGTTTCCTCTTTATTACTGTCCCACCTCATCCTATTTCCATCCTACTGAGAAAAGAAAAATGTGCAGGAATCAAAGAAATCTGTTTCTCTCATTTGTATCCCTTGGCAACATGGACCTAATTTGGGCAAAGCTGTGGTGTTGTCCCCTTGCAAATAGATACTAGGGTTTATATACGGACTGACAGGAAAAACTATCATTACAACAGTCTTGAGTCAAATGGAAAAACAAACTAAGACATGTGTTTTATGCATGATAAACTGAATTTGCCTCAGGGGGCAATGCAATGGGCTTCATACAAGAGCCCCACCTACTAACAGATTTGTTCAAAATGGTACACATGATTGGTTTTAAAGAGAACTCATCACATTCATCAATTTTTCTCATCCTTGGATATTTTCCTTTAAGTACGAACAAATTGTACGAGCAGGCCAGGCCTCGTTGATGAAAAACAGTTGTTTTCAGAATTGTAATGCCCTGATGTGAATGTAGTTTAAATCTGTTACTGACATCAACTAACATAAATTAAAATACTTGCCAGTTTATTTTTCATTGGCTAGAATATTCTGGCATGACAAAGTTCTCACACTCAAACAGCTGCCTCATGGTCTTTATATCAGTGGCTGTCCAGGTGAACATTGTAATACATGGATCACTATTAAAAATATGTTATTTAGGGCTTCATTTCAGCTGGGGACAATTCCAGATGGGGACCCCAAGTTGTGAAGTACTTTTTACTTTTGAGAGGCATTTCTGAATGTGAAACTTTCCCACATATGGAGCAGAACAGGTAGCTTTATATAGTATTTTGGTTGCATTAATTGTGCTAATAATCAAATCTCACAAACGCACACTGATATTTTTCAATATGAAACAAGCAATTTAAAAAAAAGTTTGTAAAGTTACAAGAGTTTGCTTAATCCAGCTGTAAACATTAGTAAAAGAGTGCAAGAGGGAGTGAGATTTAGGCTAATGACATGAAAGTGAGTACTGATCAAATCATCATTTCACCATCCTCACCTATCCTCTTTGTTGATCTGATCACCGAAGCCGACGGTGTCGACAATGGTCAGTTTCAGGTGGACGTTGCTTTCTTGCAGGTCGTATGTTCTCGGCCGCAGGTACACACCGTTCTGGTAATGGCTCGCCTCTTCGTTCTCGAACATGGTGTTGAAGAGCGTGTTCATTAACGTTGACTTGCCGATGCCGGTCTCCCCTGTGAATAGACGGGAGTACAAAGAGATGAGACAGAGAGAGAGAGTGCGTTTAAGAACTTGGTCACAGGGGAGTAATTTATCAGCTTTCAGACACGACTTCTTACACAAGTGGAGGCATGTGCATTTCGGGGAAATCATTATTTGCTGCTTTTCTGTAGTTAAACGTGTTTAGAAAGAAACAAATCAAGTAGAGATTGGTTCAGTAGTTATGGCAAATCATTTTTGTGAGTTGCTGATTGAAAACAACATTTAACACATTGTCTCTCACACACACACTGCACACATGTTGTCTTTTTATACATACCTACGCAGAGAATGTTAAAACAAAATCCCTGTGTGACCGATTTACTGACCAGCTGGTCAGGGAGGCTGTCAAATCCAACATGGCCGCCCAAACTCAGGTTACGCTTCTCTTCATTCTGAAACAACACAAACAAAAACAAAAACTGTGAGAAAACCACACTGGATAGACAGAAACATAGAAACATGATGGAAAGACAGAAGTCAGAAGTAGAAAGAGCTGAAGCCTTTACATTCCTATGCAAATGAACAGAAAAAGACCCTCCACACATTCAGCAGATATAAAACCCACCACCTAACATCATGAGTTAGGTAATGGAGGCCTGTGGTGAGGATGAGCTTCAAGAATAATCCTTCAGAAACATGAGAAGTACAGACATTTACAAAGAGGGAAAAGACACACTTTAAAAGACACAAGAAAAGAACTTGTTCAGAGATTTAATATGAAGTATGGCAAAAAAAAAAAACCCAGTATCTTCAGTTGGGAATTAAAAAAAAAAAATCTGAGCCTTACACCAGCATGAAGAGCTAGAAATTGTTTTAATCACAGGCTACACATTTCAAAGCTTCTCCTTTGTATGACTTCAGCACTGATGGATCACCACAACCACAATAAGCAATGTGAATAAATGGCAGAAAAAACATTTGTCTTAATTAAGCTGCTCTATTCTCATGTCTCCCCCGTTACAGATTTAGTGCTACAAACTGCGCTACACCAACCTGTAAACAAAAACAAAAATGATCTCCAATCATAACTGCAACAGTAAATTGTTGTAGAAACCGTGCACAGCTGCTCTGTAATCAATCTGCATTTAGGAGTGACTAACCTGCAACCAGAAGCACAAAAATTACCCATATACGATGCACTAAAAAGACAGACAGACAAAATAATCAACTTGTAAGCATTTTAACCTTTGATCTCTCTTATCTCACCATCAGACTGAAGGAGAGACAGTCACAGAGAGTATGTCAGGGCTGTAAACGGGGAAACAGACAGCACCTTGAGATAAATGGGGCCACCGAGCTCGTCTGGCTCAGCCACGAAGGACTGCATATTTGAAGGCTGATGTCACCGAATGCAGGCAGCCTGAGAGCAGAGCAGAGCTCAGCTGAACACAACCAGACCGAAGTGAACGGAGAGGAGGAGGCAGGCTCTGCATACACAGTGGAGAAGTTATAAACCTGAGTAAACTGCACAATAAAGGATGAGCAGTATGTGTGTGTGTACGTATGGGGGGGTCGGGGGGTGGAGGGGGGCAGGATTTATCGTCAGGCAGCACAGCTTGAATAATCTGACGTGAGCTGAGTTTGGCAATACTGAGCTGAGCTGTGTCAGGCTGAGAGTTTATTGGTTTAACATCTGTGTTCAGTGAAAAGAAAAATCAATACAAGTTGTAATTGTGATTGAAATGTAGTAAAATGTTATTTGTCAAACATCCAGGAACGCTGAAGACATGTAATTCATGGTCAGTCAGGTGGCAACATAGTCACAGACAAAACTGCTTTGGTTTCTTTATGAAACAATGTGTTCATAGATCTGGAAGTGAGGATGTATGAATAATAAAGAAAGTGCTGAAATAACAAAAAAGCTCCAGCTCTATAACACACTTTAATCTGTTTATCTAGAGAAGTTGCACTTCCAGTTTTTTTATGACATCTGTTGTTCCTTTTGTGTCTGAATGCACTTATTGTAAGTGACTTAGGAAAAGCATGCACTAAATGAATATACTGTAATGTTAATGGTACTCTGAAGCAGGTAGACGGCGATGAGGAAGAGGATGAGGTTAATTTAATCACTGCACACTCGGAGCTTGTTAAACAACATTAATGCTTCCCTCTGGTATTCAGCCTGCTGAATGAAACTTGTGGAGATATTCGGATAGATTGCTGCAGGGGGAGGGTGTGGCCTCTGGTATCAGGCCTGGAAGGAAACCGGAGCAATGACTCTCTGGAATCCTCAGTGGTGTTTAAAAAAGGGAAACTCGACAATTTATATTAGCCTTTATTTATCCAGGGAAGGATAAATACAGGCCTACATGCTCACTTTCCATCAACACCCCATTTCATATCCATTTACATGGCAGCTGCCTCAATGTATACAGTTGATGCATGAGATACTTGCTTAAAAGCACCTTGACAGCATTTTTTGTGCAAGTAAGAATGGGTTTTTTGCAAGTCTGGGAATTTACACTTCAGGTCACAGGCTTACTTCTCTTTTGTCTTAAAAAAGGAGATTTTTTTTGACTATGTTTCTGAGGAAATCGCTCCAGACTTAAGAAACCACAATAATGAAACACTCAGCTTTAGAAAAACAACAACGTTTGTGGCTCATACATAACTCTTGGTTGTCCTCCTGCACTGAATCACACCAACATAACACGTGTGAGAGTGTGTGTGTGGGGACACAAGAGGCAGATGTGCCTGTGACTGAGACCTGACCAACAATGTTATCTCTGAGGATCAGATGAGTGTGTGAATGTGTTTGTTTGTTTGTTTGTTTGTTTGTGTGTGTGTGTGTGTGTGTGTGTGTGAGGGCACTCAGTGCTGGAAGAAGAGCTCAGATCCTTAAGTAAAGTAATATGTAAGTACAAATAAGTACAAAGACATTATCAGCTAAATATACTCACAGTATCAAAGATAAAACTAATCATGAAATTAGAAAGAAAGCAGAAAAATGCTTGTTTGATGGTGAAACATTGGATATCTATTAAATATAGACCTATAGAAATTATGCCTCTTTAAATGTAAAGGCCTTGTTTAAAGTGCTTGAGAATTGACTGTCACTTGAAACAAGAATGAATGAGGCAGGTCGCTGCATTAGTGTTATAAAAAATGAAACTGTATTTAGAAAACAACTTGAAAATCTGTCCACATGAACAGATTTCTTTTGTAAGACTTTAAGAACTTACAGAATCAGCTGACTTGATAAGAAGCAGATTTTGTGCACTGAACAATGCATCTTGTTACAGAAGCTGATGATATGTTTTGAATGAAAAATTAAATGATTACAAATATAATTGCAAAAATGTAGTGAATAAAAAAGTACAATATGTGCCTTTGAAACATTGACATTTACGTCTTATGTATTGGAGCAGATGTGTGAGAGCTACATCATCCTGTAAAAAATCTTATGCCGGTATCTCCATTTTTGGCTCTTGCTTTGACTTTGGCTGAAACATCACATAGTTACTGTAAATTCAAAATTTTCCATCCTCTGAAGTGCTATTATAAAACAGACATGGATTCATTTAACAATACAATACACCACCAAAGTTAAAAAGTAAATCTGTCTTAATTCCTAAAACATTTACATTAACTGACAAGAGCATAGCAACACCCATCACGAGCTAACAACGGTATAACCAGCAGGATAGAGCTATTAGGGAAACTGTGAGGCATCTGTGTGTCCATCTACCCGAGCTACTTCACAGAAGAGAGGAGAAAGGAGAAGAGCAGCAGTATGAAGTATGACAGGAATGAAAAGCCTCTGGTTAAGTGTCCCAGGGTGAGGAAACAACACGGTTCCCAGGCCACCGTATTGCCAGGCCAACAGGAAATGGCTGAACGGAGGGGGCCCCAGGTGGCTCAAAGTGAAATGAGGCGCAAACCATATAGGCTAGTTCGCAAATGTGTGTTTGTAGCCGGCTGATGTGACCCGCCTTTTCACAGAAGACATTTTAACATGTCACACATAGAAAGGCACAGGTGTAATATAATAGCTGGTGTTACATTTCTGATTCAATTAAGGCTTGTTTAGTCTATTAAAAATTCCCATCAGAACTGTCAAGAGAAAACTCTCACTTTTTTTTTGCTTAATAAATAATCTAAATGATTGATCAGTGACACTAATCCTTACAGCAACTCAATACAAACAGAAACAAGCACCACAAAAAATAAGTGAATATCCTGTCAGCATGCAAGTAATCTCATACGACACTCGACATCAGTTGCTACAAAACTCCACACAAGTTTCTGAAAAGGTTAAATAAATATATGTGACGTAGATCAAACATTAACAAACACTGAAAGCAGGATCTGTTAAAAGCATCTAACACGTCACTAAAAGACATTTAAATATAACCTTAACCAAATATAACCAGAAAGAGCTGAAGCCCCCCCGCCGTCCATCTATCCCCTCCTCAGCTTCCTTCTTGCCTCCATCCCCTCCTGAATTGTGTCCGATTTGGGTTTGAAGCTTTGAGTCTGCGTCAGTGAGCCGTCAGCTGACAGACAGCAGCAAACTGACAGACTGAGACACACACACACACACACACACACACACACACACACACACACACACACACACACACACACACACACACACACACACACACACACACACACACACACACACACACACACACACACACACACACACACACGGTGGAGGGGTAGACTGAGGGAAGGGCTATAAAAAGGCTTATATATATATATAATATTCACAATGACTTGAGGTAGAGAACAGATTTGCTTTAAATGTTGTGTTTTTAAATTTAAGTTGGAAAAGGGGGAAAGATCAGCTGCTAGGTGGTACTCCATATTTGTAATAAGTGATTTACTTTTACGTCTTTGAACGCATCACATGGCATTTTTGACAAATAACATGGACTTGTCTATTTGACTTCAGTTGACAGTGAAATCAGGAGGACTGGAGCTAAGCTGACAGTCACACGTCTAACCTGGGGTTCAAAACATAAAAATGAACCTTACGCTCCCATCAAATGAAACTAATGACATATATCTGCGAACTAATGGTGGTTTTTTTAGTGATGACTCATCACATTTGTGTGTTGTGAGTGATCAGCAACTCGTGAAGTTTTAAGCCTGATAGTACTGCAAACACTTTATTTGGTGTCAAGAGCAGATGTCCTTTTCAGGGGCTTCTGGAGACGCTGTCGGCCTAATTCACTTTAGCATGTGTGAGGGGCGGAGGTCACATTAAAACCTCAATGTCAATCTCACACACACAAAAAAGTCCTCTTTGACTTTCGATGAGGTAACTGGTGCTTCCTGTCCAATAACAGCAGTGTAGATTTGTGCTAATGTAGCACGTAGATGTCCTCTACAGTGACATCTGAAAGAGTTTCATAATGAAAAAAGGAGTGCCCATCCCGTCCTGCGAATGTTAACTCATCAAACTATTAACATATTTGGGAAGAAGATATTTTTTGCAGTGTCGTCAGCTCTAACCACACCTACATATTTCACCCATGGTGTGCTGCAATAGTGCAATTCTTCTCCTGCTGCCACTTGTGCTCACAAGGATGTGGTAAAAAAAAAATGTTGATGGTTGACATTTGGATGACATATACAACATGAAACCTCAAGCACGGACATTAACACTTTTTTTCTTAAACCTTATCTGTACTCTCGCTCTCCCTCTTGTCTCGCACTCAGGCACAACAATTGCTCGGCCTCATCACTCATCTAAACAGGAAAGACGGGACAGGAGACAGGAACTATTTTACGAGACAGATGTACAGTACACTCGTCTTTACAGAGCATTTTTTCCCCCTCACTGTCACTGAACTGAGCGAAAAAACACACAAGGCTAAAACATTTGCCTTTTCTTTACTGATTACAGGTTAAACATCCATGCATCTAAAATCTACCAGACATGCTGATAAAGTGTAAAGTAAATAATAAAGTACTCCTGTTTCAAGGTCTAGACCAGTTCTGCGTGACTTCTAATGGTAAAGACAATATCAAGGAGGTAAAGTGTAAAATACAAGATAAAACATAGTTTATGCATGATGACTTATTATTGCACATTGGAGACAGGACTGATCAGTCAGTTCTGACTTGAGGAAACCTGCTCAGCTTTCCTCGTTGACATTTACAGACGTCACTACCAGCTGAATTTGTGGTGTTTTATAGTAAAAGACCATCAGATAAATCAGCGTTCCTTTGTTTTACTTTCTGCCTTGTGGCACTGTCCTGCCTGGCAGCGCTGGCTCAGCTAAGTCCGGGGGGTGGGGGGGGGGCAGCCAAGACGGACTGGATTTCTGGATCTGAGTAGTCACATACAAGTCTCGTGCAAGTTGCGTAGCTCACAATCCAAATATTCATGTGGCCAAGAAGATCAGGAAAAAATGTGACTGTGTGGAGCCTTCTTATTGTCCACACTGGTGAAAAACAACATCCATATCCCCATGTGAAGCAAATAAAACATTCGAATTAGGACCCTTTGAACCGTAGAGCCAAACTTTCAACAACGCCTGCCACTGCTGATGGAGTCTCTCAATCAAATGTGACCTACGGGTTCTCTCTAACCTCAGTGTGGACTACATTTTATTTTCAACTTTCCTTCCTTCATTCGCGATGACGTTACAACATCGAAACAAGCATGCATGAAATTTCCATTCAGCTTATGCCAACATTATTTGGAAAGCTATTTCAATATTAATGCATCACAATTTTAGATTGTAAACCACGTCCAGAAAGTCAGACCTATTCTATAGATGGATATTGACTCATCACCTCTGCTGTCATTATTCATCCACAACACTGAATTGGACACGCTCGGCTTCAGGCAGCTCTGGGCTGTATGTTCTATATACAGCCTATGTCACATATTACACACAACAGTGTGCACTCCCACTTGCAATCTGACCTGAACAACATACAGCTGAAGATGCCGGCTGAGGTTTGAACAAAGGTGTTTTATAAAAGGACCAGTCTGTAGGGATTATCGGCATTGAGCAGTGAGGCTGCAGATTACAAATAAGGGAGCATAAAATAACTTAAAGTAAAATGAAACCTGCAAAAAACGTGAACGATCCTCTCTAAAGTCAGAGTTTGGCTTGTCTGTTCTCACTTACTGAAGAATTATGGCAGTGTATCATGGCGGGCTTGTTAAAAGGACTCCCTCCTTATGTAGATATAAAGGGTGCAGAATTATACACAACTTAAAACATACTTATGAATATTAAATCCAATTTCTACCAATATTTCCACCAATACACAACGATTCTCATTTTCACATGACTTAAATCATACTTATGAATATAATATCCAATTTCTACCATTTCCAACAACAAATGCCCCTAAATCTTACACACTGGTCCTTTAAATCCTAGAACATGTTTAAAATGAACACAAATTGTATGAATTCACTACATAAATCTGTAAATCTGGCAGCACATATGTCGACAATGTATTCACAAGTTAACGTCACTGTTTGCACAAACACGCAAGCTGCAGCTTTACAGTGCGAGCAACTTGCCCCCATAATGCCACATTCCACGTCTCTTTCCTTTAAGCACTTGATGAAGCTAATTTCATGATGCATGCAGGCCTCACGGGAGAAACTCTTCGGGGTCAGTAAGCATGGTAAATACATTGTAGGCCATTTCATTACATAACCATTTAAATGAACTGCATCTCTTTGTGTGTATATGCTACGCTCACTCTAGTGCAAATCAATGAGTGAAAACAATTGTTGGGTTAGTTGGATCAGATTGATCACCTCATGTGACTGTGGCCTAGAAAGGTATCCCTAAGCGATGGTCTCCATTGGACAGGATTGACGTGTGCCAACAATGCAACCGACCAAACATCCCTATCAATAGCTGCACATAATTAACAGCGTCCCCCTTTCCAAAAACTGCCAAGCAAGCACGTCAGTTTGTTCAATATGGTCTCACTTAGTTCAGAAAGTTAGACAGGAAGTCAGGCAGGCAGCACACTGGCCTGTTTTACTGCGTTCTACGTATTTTTCTCATTAATCAACCCCCCCTCCAATTTTGTTTTTCAAAAAGAGACGTTTAAGAAAAATTTCCAGTCGACAATATCTTCTGCAACCTGGACCACTACTCTTTTGGACACCTTCCTATAAAACTTGTGAAATGCCTAGTGTGCAATATCCTCTGAAAGGTCTTTACTTCTCTTTGGATCCTATCCATTCTTCACAGACGTGTCTTACACCAATAAGTGGTAGGAGTGGCCCCCGGAGTGTGCTCTTAATCTCTTTATCCTTGCAACTCTGTGCTGCTTACTGTTCAATTCACCACAGCAAAGAATCTCTTCAGGCATCTGCTGAAAAGTTAATCACTCTCTTTAAATTCCCTCCTGTGCATTTGTCTTGTCACTACACATATTGTTTCTGCATTGTCATATTCCTTTCTGCGTCAAGTCTTCATGATAAACTCTGACATAAAGAGTGGATTATAATACTGTATTGTTTTCTCTAAGCTGTACCTGCAGGGTCACACCTGACTTATAGCCATGGGTTTGCCACTATGACAATAGCCTAGGATGCATTCCTCTCATCTAATTCATCCAACAACTTAAAAAAAGCCCAACCTACAACTGTGATATGAGAATAGAGAAGTACAGGCCATAAGCAATGGAGCCAAAGCATCTAGCTGGCAAAACAGACCTTAGCCTTAGCTGTAAATATCACATTGTGAGTCAAGAAAAGTGAACCACAAGTTTAATTTTACATCTCTGAACAGGAAGCTAAAAATGAAACCACATGACAGCACATAGTTTGGACTTACTAATAGTCAGTGATGACCGCTAATTCATAACAGTGTAGCAGTTGAAACCAATAAAGGAACACTTCTTTCTTTTTTTATACACCTTTTATAAGGATTTCAAGCGTGTCCCTGCTACACAATTGCGACCATCTTCTACTTTGTGGTGCTTTAATCTGCTAGCTAGCTAACAGAGGTTATAATCTTGTGTAGTCCAGTAGCAGTGATGTGATCAATTAAGACTCACCTTCCTAAATGTGTTGTGTTTACTGCCACTTCTACTGTGGTGTAATAGTGCCATTCACTACTACCCCTTACCCCCCACACCCACCCATATGTTCACCAACGCAAACATGGGTGGAAACGCCACCGCTAAATAAAAAAAACGTTACAGACCCACGACAATAAAGAAATAATCAGTCACCAAAAAGCAACGTCATCTTCATTTTGTGTCTTTAAGAAATCACTTCCACATCTCAAATGTGAGTCCACATTTTAAGGCTCCAAAAGCGGGGGAGGCTTCATAGCTAACATACCCCCCTCCCTCCCTCCCTCACTCTCACACACACACACACACACACATAACCACTAAGTATTCCCGTGGCTGCACTTGCAATGTTTTTACTTCCATAACACACAAACACAGAGAGAGGGCGAGAGGAAAAAGGGTGGTTAAATTACGACCGTCGTGGCGTTTACTCACCGAAAATACGTCAACGTCGGTGGCAGCCATGGTGCGGAATGTGTGGTGTTTGGTTGGTGTGCTGAGCAGACTGAGAAGGGGCGAAAGGGAGCAGCCCTCGTCTCTCCGTGCTGGCCTGCTAAACTACTAACTGAGCCGAGCTTGACAGAGATAGGAAGAGAGGGACAGAAGACGGAGAGGAGCTGCAAGCTGTGCAGGGAGGGAGGGAGGGGAGATGAGGGGAGGTGAGGTGACGGAGGCTACTGACTGACTGACGAGCTCAAGGACAAGATAGTTCACTGCTACTTTCGCGCCTGCTTCGCTTCGGAAAGGCTGGAGCATTTCCTTTACTTCGTTTCGACTTCGGCTGGGATTAAATTAAAAGTTAAAAAAGTCTTCATTGATTTAGCTAAAAGATAAGTAAATGAAGTGTGGTATAGATAACGTTAGCCAAATTCACAGATTGGTGATTTGACTTGTCTTGCACATGCGCATTGTGCTGGTGTCATTTATTTAACAAAACATTTAATTTATTTTAATCATATTCCGTTTGTATTAATTATTTTAAAGTGTATCGAATACACTTTAAAATAATATATTCTGAATTTTGAGTGTTTTAAAAGTCGTCTTGAAAGATTTTTTCGGGGTTTTCTGACGGTTGACGTTAGAGCAGGGTGTGAACTATCTTGGCGTGAAGGTGACATCTTTGTCCAGGACAGATACGTTACAATATGGCCACTTGTGAGGAGCTCCCATTCAGTCCAGGAATGTCACGCTGTACACACTGCAAGCCAGGACAGGAGCGAGCAGCACCGCAGAGCGACAGGGCGAGTGAGGAAGTATTTGTGTCAGTGTTAAACTACCCCATCATCACTTCAATGTGTAACCTACTCTGCTGTTGGTGTGTCGATTTCAGTGCATTGTTATTTAAATGAAGTAATGAGGTCACTAGTTTAGTTTAACAAGAATGTGACACCAGCCACTCAGAGCAAGCCATATTATTGTTGCTACTAATTGTCTCTAAGGAATAAATACAATACAGTATTTATAGTGACTACTGTAAACATTAGTAGTAATAGTAGCACATTTTCTTGTGACCCTCATGAATAATTTTCCAAACATAATGCACATAGAAAAAACAATAAGGACTTAGGAAAACAAAAAATACTGTCCATTTTTTATTTCACTCTGTAACACGCCTCAACTGAAATGTCTTCAGAAGTTTCGCTCTAAAGAAACAATTGTTAAAAACTCACTTAGATTAGGTCAGCAGCTGGTTGATGTCACTGTTCAGAAAAAGTTACTTTTTTTTCTTGAGAAAACATTCAGGCAGCCCTATAAACCACCTTCTAGCTCTGTCCCTGATGCATAGGGGTTTTAACCAATACTAAAGCTTTGAGTTAGAGAGTTATTATTATTTTAAATCTCTTAAAATTGTCCATTAAAAAATTGTGACCACAATTGTTAGTAGCCTAGGTGACAGCTCGCTCTCTCTCTCTCTCTCTCTCTCTCTCTCTCTCTCTCTCTCACACACACACACACACACACACTCTCTCTCTCTCTCTCTCTCTCTCTCTCTCTCTCTCACACACACACACACACAAGCCGCAGAATGCAAATAAACAAACCATATATACATCTTATATAACTCTTCATGTGAGCTCTAATAACCCTGCTTTGTATATGCAAATGAATGCAATGTGAATTATGTCTTCAAATCATAACCCTAACCCTTATTAACATCCAGCCTCTAAATAACTAAATAGGTTAGTTTTTATCCAGGATTACCAGAATCTCTAGTCATTCATGTTTGTCTGTGACAGAATAAACTGCTGCTGGATGCACTTTTGGCATCTAATAAGTGTTTTTGAGAACAGCCACTTTACTGATCAGGTCTGAATATATTATTCAAATTGTGTCCACGTTTGCACAGTCCCCGGAAAGAGGATCATTGTAGGGTGGAGAGCAGCGCGCCGCCAGGTAAGGGCTGCGTGCTGACACCAGAACAAAGGTGCGGCAGGATCCTGCGCGGTGTTATTAGAAGTTGTATCTTTTAACACAGTTTTTAAAATGGTGCTGACACAACAATCCGTCTTATCTGTGCTGATTGCTGAGGGGGGCAAAGTAAAGAAAGCGGACATTGTGGAGAAATTCAAAGATTCATTAGAGTGCGACGATCCCGAGGAAAGACAACGGAACAGGCACCTTTTTAAGACCATCGTCAACAAAATCGCCTTCGTCAAAGAAATCGACGGTGTCCGGTATGTTGTTGTAAAGAAACAGTATCAGAATTCGCTGGAAGGAGTCCAGACTGAGGGCAGCCCTGTTGGAATGACGGGAAATGAAGACATCCCGACGGCAGGTGAGCAGCAGCGCCCACCTGCGCGCACAGAGGGGGCTGAGAGCTCTGAGGATGCAGAAAAGGGGAGCCCATCTGTTTCTGAAGCGGATCAAGAACAGGCAAGTGAAAGTTGTGAAAATCCCACAGAAATACTTTCTGCTATTCAGCTGGCATTGCAGAGGAGCAAAAGTACAGATATTAAGGTTAAAAGAACGCTGAATTTTGAGATCCAACGTCAGGACACAAATACAGACACTTGGTCAAGAAAGGGTGCAATGCGCTTCAACTCACCCTCCACCAGCCACCAGAGTAAACCATACGCCTTGCCTTTGAGAATGCCACCCACCACCAGGGTTGAGATCCAAAAACTTAAAGGGGACCCGGATGAGCCTCCTGAAAGTCCAAAAGTAGATGCCTTCAGGAACAAAAGGGGGCCGCCTTCAGTGGAGACGGTCAGCACTGTGAGCTCTCCCCAGCTGAGGCGGTCAGTGAAGAGCACCAAGGCGTCAGAAGAACCCAATGAGACAAGGGTCCCCTCCATGGTTCCCCTGGAGCAGTCAGAGCATGAATGGCTGGTCAAGTGTGCAGCAGGGCACTGGAGCCAGGTTTACGGGCTGCTGCTGAGAGACAACCAGCTAGCAGACAAGAGAGACTTCATGTCAGGGTTCACTGCTCTGCACTGGGCTGCCAAGTGTGGAAAGAGTGAAATGCTTGTGAAGATTATGGACGTAGCCAAGAAAGGAGGGGTTGACATTGACATTAACGCAAAAACATACGGCGGATACACTCCCTTGCACATCGCGGCATTGCACGACCAGGAGTACATCCTGACCATGCTGGTGGGGGAGTACGGGGCAGATGTAACCATCAGGGACAACTGCGGGAAGAAAGCCTACCACTATCTGCACAACGGTGTTTGTGGGAGTGTGAGAGAGATGCTTGGTGAACCCAAAGTCCAGCAGGCTCAGGATACGGCCCTGCCAGAGAAAGATGAGCTGGAACTGTTCCCGGATCTCACCAAGGGCCTGCATACAATAAGCCGTCTCTTCCAGCCACACTTGACAGCCCACAAGAAGAAGAACAAGCAGAGGCCGGGATTGTTCTCCCACAGCGATGACCCCAGTGAGGAACGAGATGACGTCAGCAACACCTTCAGAAACAGACTCCTATCAGATGTTTTTATGTCTTGAAAATCACACCAACTCATTTTAGGCCTTCTTCAGCAATGACAAAAACACTGCTTAATCTTTAAACCTAAATCTTCTGACATAAATTATTATTCTTATTAGATATAACAGGTAGTTTGATTGTGGGGTCAAAGGGAAAATCAAGCAGTGCTATTCAAGTGATTCTAGAGACTAAAGGCAACATCTGGAAAAACAGATGTCTCCTTCAAAAAATGGGAAATGAAATAGTGAAGATTTGAATTGATGATGTCATCAGGTAAAACACCCTGGTTTATTGACTCTGAGTTTCGTAGTGGTTTAGTTGGACATGTTACCTGTTTCTTAAGGTATCGTTTACAGCCGTGAGTCAGAAAATGTCTCAGTAGGTGCTGAGTTGTCTTCTTACTCACCGTCTGTAGCCTCCTGAAGGTAGCGTCTCTTCAGTCCGTCTGTCTGGGCCTCAGCTGAAAGAGAGAGTCAAATTCTAAAATTAAAACAGAGCTTAATTGAACATTATATTGTTTAATTTATAATAAAGTTCCATTATTTGTTATTAATTTCCATTTTTCATAATTAAGACACATTTTTGTTTTCCACTAAAGTATTTCAGTTCAGTTATTTGTGTTATTTGTGACACATATTCTCATAAATTAATAACATTTTAAAAGGAGTGCATGCTAACATAAGGATCAAATCAGATATCCCACTATTCTTATTGTCCTTTCACAATGTTTGCATTCATCCTTTTATGGATAACTTAAATTGTTTTCTTCCAAATAATCCTTCTTAATTAATTTTTGATTTAAACAAAGACAAAACAAAAAGAATCAGAACTATCAGGAATCCAAAAACAAAGAAACTCTGTTAGAGAGGGATCAAGACTTGACCTGTTTTCCTCTGCTCATTTCTGAGTAAGAGCACTAAGGCCGTCCTCCTGTAAGTCTAAAGGAAAACCTGCTCTCAACTAAATTGTGAGGTTGTGTTGACTTAGGGGGGAATTGACACCTCTAGCGGCAACTAAATATGTCAATAAATAAAAAATTCTGAAATATTTGTCCCTCTGAAGTGAATTTTATAGCAGATTAATAATGAATCACTGGATTACAACATATTTTACTACAAAAAAGTAAAGGGTGTGTCAATAAAGATGTTTGCAGGTGCTCCATAAATCATTACAATCTCTGTACATGCCTAAGCTTATCTGAAATGTGGTGTGGATCCACCTTCTGGCTTGTTGAGACAGCTGTGATTCAACCTGATAAACAGCTGACTGGGGCAGAGAGTGTGTTTGCATGTGTGTGTGTGTGTGTGTGTGTGTGGCTGAAAGTGTGTATTAAATGGTATCGCTGTCCCTGGCACGCTGAGCAGCAACATGAAGACAAGTCACAGCAAATGAAAACAGAGCTGTGTTCATGTGTATGACTGTGTGTCAACAAAAGACGAATAGGGGGAAGGCTTTGAGAGTGTCAAGATGATCTTAGGTTGCAGATTGTTTGGGACATAAAAGAATCAAAGAAGAAGAAATAGTGTTTAGAGATGATCTGCATCCCATGTGGTCAGCCTCATCCTCCCGCTGTTCCCCTGTCCCCGCCTCAGGTTGTCTCCCTCAGCTTACCCAGCAGTGTACATTGTCTTTGCATCATGACAGTGTCTCATCTCCAAGCCAGAAGGGTTTTATTAGGCAAATGTCTTATGCTGCTGCTGCTGCTGCTGCTGCTGCCACTGCAAAGCAAAGGGCTGACAGAAGGTCAGGAAATACAACCAGAAATGTGTAAAAGGCCTCAAATCTTTCAGATAAAAGAAGTGACAATATACCACAATGTTAAATTACACTGTTAAGAAAAGTTGTTGTACAGTTAAGTGTTTGTTAAAATGAAAATATAGAAGTGTGACCAGTGAATTGTACTTAAATATCAAAGTGAAGATTGAAATCGGTCCGTTCATGCGTTCATGTGTTGATGCTATTATCTGTCCACAATGTTGGGTGGCTGAAATCATTTATTCCACATGCATTTAAAAGCCAGCAAAGTAAAAATTAAATGCTAAACTACAGTCATTAAATACTCAAAGGTGACCTAACAGTAAATTA
Organism: Scomber japonicus; assembly: GCF_027409825.1. Taxonomy (NCBI): domain Eukaryota; kingdom Metazoa; phylum Chordata; class Actinopteri; order Scombriformes; family Scombridae; genus Scomber; species Scomber japonicus. The sequence goes on along the minus strand of NC_070590.1, from coordinate 12,558,657 downwards.
TCTGTAATGTGGTGGATTAAAGTCCACAAAAAAACTTAGGTAAAAGTCTACTTTATGGCAACATTGTTTTACAGTGGTGGAGGTAAAGCAATCAAGAATATTTCCAATACCACTATATGTTGTATCAGACTAATGGAATAGTTTGACATTTTTTTTAATGCTGAATGCTGCTCCAACTCTGAGCGAGAATATGCATATTTCCCCAAAATGTTGAGCTCTTCATTTTCAGGTGATAAGTGACTTTTATCAACACTTGTGAGTGCTAAATGATTGCACTTGTCTTACTCAAGTTTTGGACACAATCCACTGTAAATCTGTCATGTCATGTCATGTCATGTCCATACAACAAAATTAGCACTTTTGACCAGCCATATTGTGATGAAGACGTAAACCCGTAAAGTCCTCTGAAGTCCACTTGAACTTGCAGATTTTTCGGATCTGTCACTAATTGAAGCCAGGGGACAGCCAGGTATATGGTCTCAAATACATTTTCAGTACAAACTGTTGCTCCCCTGTGTGTGTCAAATACAGTTTAAATTAGCTTCGTCAAAGCTTTGTCCAACAGCTCCTTGAGGTACCGAGGTCAAAGCGGAAGCTCAGAGGGGATAGAGCATTTTCTGTAGCTGCTCCTAAATTATGGAATGAGCTTCCTTTAAATATTAGACAAGCCTCCTCACTGTCTGTTTTTAAAACTTGTCTTAAAACCCATTTCTATTCCTTGGCTTTCAACCGTGCATGAGACTCTGCTCCTGTTTTAGTGTTTTATGGTTTTATGGTTTATTTTAATTATTGTTTTATTGTTTTTAATATTTGTTTTAAAAACAATAAACAATTATCTTAGTATTTATTTCCTGTTAATTGTTTTACGTTTCCTGTGTTGTTTGTATTTATGTACAGCACTTTGTTTCAGCTGTGGTTGTTTTAAAGTGCTTTATAAATAAAGTTGAGTTGAGTTGAGTTGAGAACAGAAACATCCCCTGTAGTGAGCTGCCTATAAATCATAATGATATAACACCAGTGCAGCCTGTAGATTCACCATTAGCTTTTTTGGCTTGACAACAAGGTTTGGTCAGTGTAATAACTGTCAGAGGCTGGAGGTGTGCTGAAATTCCTGCGGGCGGAGAGTACAGAGTTCAAATTGAAAAGTGAGCTTTGAAGCCACTAACCTGAGCACCTGGTAGAGTAATCACTGAGTCATCAGTCTTGGAAAAAACAACCCTCCTAACCTCCTGGAGGCACTGCATATTACAATCAATTTAACACAGTTATTTGTTAGCGTGAAGCCATTAAAAAAAAAGTATACTTTTTACCCCTTTGAGGTGTAGATGTCGATTTAATGTTGCTTCCTGACTGGAGTTTACATATAATTAATCATTTATTTGTTTTCCTCTGCATCAGTGTTGAGATAGAAGGACACAGTGAGTGATTATCATGTGGCTGAAGCTCCTCATTATCCGGCGCTGTGACAGGACGGCTGCTGCAGTGTTCAGGCCATCCTGTTCCCTCCTGTTTGTTGCCTTGAGTGTGCACCCAAACACTCCAGCACTTACACTGTCCTTGTAACGATGCTAAACCAAATTACCATGCAATTAGTGTCTGACAAAGATCTCGCTTGTTTAGAATTCCCTAAGTTGTGTTTTATGTCCCTGCTGCCTTCACTGGGAATCTGATTAAAAAGTGTTTTAACTTAACACAGTAAAGTGCTCTTGGTTGTGTCTCTTGTTGTCCTCCTGGGGTTTGCTCTGCCACTTGCCAATGTGAAATCCATTTTTTCTCTCTGTTCATTCTTTGCCTTTTGTAACACATTTGTTGTTGCTGACAAACAAACTGGATGGCAGTCCACTGAAGCCGAGGGGACAAAGACAGATAGGCCAAAAAGTAGACAAGAACTGGCTGGTGAAAATGTATATAATAGACTAATTCTGAGCCCCCAAATCTGTAGTTTTTCTTAAAGGAATAGTCAGACATGTCAGGAAATATACTCTCATGCCATCTTGATGAGAATTATATGATATGAAGCTCGATACCACTCTTGTATTTGTGCGTTCAATGTGAAGCTGGAGCAGCAGTCAGATAGCTTAGGTTAGCATAAAGAGTGGAGGCAGGGGGAATAAGCTAGCCTTTTTCTTTAAAAAGAAAGAATAGCACGCACTAGATGGTGGCTGAAGCTAGATTCATATTGAATGTACAAGCATCATCTAAATGTTGGCAAGAGAGCACATAAGTGTTTTTCCCAAAATCCCTGACTATTCCTTTAAAACCAATCAAGAATTAGTGTAATTTTTAGGATTATATCCCCAATTCTTTGAATATACTAACACATGATTTCATTTTTGATGAAACATGTCAGCACTGAATATATGAGACTGTATTGGTGTAGTGCAGAATTTAATTATATGACAACATGTTGTACTATATTTTCTAGCATATAGTGTGTATTTCATACTATGTGAAACGCTAAAGGGACTATTCCTGATATTCAGTTTTATCACTCACACAATCCAGTTCACAAAAACAAAAAACAAAGAGATGACCCAGTTTTGTGTCATTTCCATCCATTCTTTAAAATGAGAGGCACATTTCTCCTTTTCCAACAGCAAATCATCACCCCCCTTTTAATTTTTCTTTTGGACAATCAGGCTTCAAGACAGTTTAATCTGAAAATGTAGTGTGAAGAAATTGATGTACCAGTATTCCTGCTTCCAAGATGGTTAAGTGAAGTGATGGTAAATTATTGGACTCTTTGATGCAGTGTGTTGATTTGCCTGTAGGGGGCAAAGACGAGCTGAGAGGAACAACTAAACCAGGAAAGCCTTCACCACTGAAGAAACAGAAGGCTTTTAGTAGAGGAAAGCCAAAACATGACAGTAAAGAACTGAATTTCATAAATTTATATGACAAAATATCCAATCTTCACTGTTCTCACTGCTTGAATATTGCAATAGCAGCACCAAACATATGCTTCTCTTCCCATAAATATTGAATGTAGCCTATATTTGTAGTTCTATGTATAGTCTCTCTGTTGTTACACTTGATTTGATGCTCCAGTATTAACTCTTATTGTTTGGGTTGGATGCATGTATTACTCCTGGTTTCTGATTTTGACAACTGAAAAAAATGTGGCACACAGCAAAGAGAGGGAGAGCTTAATTTATTCACAATATTACAAACATCATGGAATGTGCAACTCCAAACAGGCACAAAAAAAAAAAAAAAAACCTGCTCAAACTCTTAACAGAAGACAGACGAGAAATATAGCAGAATAAAAAGAAAGTGGGCCTAGAAATGACTGCTGTCATTCCACCAGCGAGGACTGAAATATGTCCTTCCTTCTTGGCTTTAAAATGATTCTGTTCCTATCAATGTCACACAAGCCTCGAGTATTTGAAAGAAAATCCCCAACTAAACAAATATAATCCTACTCCGCAAGCAGGCCCCTTTCCTGCAACCACAACCAAACACTATTTTGACTGATTGATGACAGAAATGAGAAATGATTTAGGAAGTTGTCAAATGTTTGTTGTATGCACACACACACACACACAGACGGGCGCATGCACACACACACACACACACAGAGTAAGAATTAATGTGGGAATTTGTCCATGTGCTGCTCCTCTGTGGGAACAATTTTCTCACTTTTTCCTCTTTTTCTACCCCCGTCTTTCTTTTTCCAAAACGTTGCATACTTTAGGAATTCCAGCAGGCTGCAGGGAACAACATGAGAGTCCCTCAAACCCTTCAGCCCTGCTTCAGCACTAAGGCCAAAACAAACACACATTTGTTTAGCAAACTGAAACAGACAGAGCTGTAAATCTCCAGAGAAATGTTTAACTGTTTAGCAAAAACGTGGAAATATCTTTCAGCATGGAATTGTTTCCATTTCCCGGGGGGAAAAAAACAGTTTGTAGTAACTTACTGCTACTACTTTGTCCACTTCTTTGACATTTTGAGTTTGTGAATAAATTATTCTTTTTGTGTGAACAGGCTGCTAATGATGCTTTTCCTCTTTGTGATCACTGTTACATAAATATCATATACAAAACAGCCATCACATTCACGGATTCATTCATACGGATAAGTTTGTTTTTCCAATACAGCCAAACAGGTCATTTCCTGAGGGACGATAACATTTTGATCATTTCATGAAGTTTTCATAGGACTTTTGTTGGAAAACTAACACAGCAAACACCAAGAGGAGTTCTGTCTTTTTGTTCAGCAACTAATCTCTACACACACACACAAAATTAAGACATACATAACTTCAAGCATACACACACACACACACACAGCACATATTCTGATGTAGGGCAACAGCTCACATCGCTCTTGAAAAGGAAAAATATGTTCAAATTAATACAGCTATAAAAGCTACGACATATAAATGAAGATACAAAGACGCAGTTTTAAAAGATGAGATCCTTATATGTTTGTTTTCATTATATGTGATTGAGGGCTATTACTGTGTATATGTCAATACATTTAAAGGTTATGTGTGTCAAAAGGGGCTACATGTGGAGGTAGATCATATAAAATTAGTTTAAGACACCTGAAGTGAAGTTTGTGGACTTTCCTCTTTAAAAAAAAAAGCATTTCAAGTATCACGTGTCACTTCTGTGACAAAGGGACGATGGGGGGAGAAAAATACTCTGATATAATTGTTATTTATAATCTGGTTTTAAGAGGTTGGGCACTTCCGTATGAGGAACTGCTCCAGCATGAAATAATCAAGACGTAATTATGAAACTAGCTGGAAACTTATCTGTACACAATCAGTGTTCCTGGATGTGCTTTATAAAAAAAACTTTTTTTCCACATTCCTATTCAAAATCACAGACAAAAACAAACAAAAAGAAATGAAACAGAAACATTGTTTAACGGGATGGAGTAAGGCTTTCACTTGAAATTGAAAAAAACATGATTTTGAAAACAAATCTGATTTGAAGAAATGTGCATTTATGTATCATTACAAAGTGCTTTTTTTCATTCACCTTTTTTGGTTTTTAGTGCCTTAATTGAAACACATTTAAAAATAAGTACATTTAAAAAAAGAAAAAGATTAAATCTACTACATCTATTGTACATTTTACGGATATAATACAGTACACCGCCCCTCTTTCAGGCTACTCGCTTTCACCAGAGCCTTCTCACTGGTCAAAATACAATCTTAAAGCTTATAATAGGTTTCCACAGGTGCAGATAAAGGGCTGTAGCACTACAAACTTAAAGAAAAGTGAAGGACAGTTGCTGAATTGCTAGCAGGGGACACAAAGTTTCCACACAGCATCTCTAACGGTTCCACAGCAACACCAATGTCAAGGCACACAGAAAACAGTTCAGTGGTCTGTTTGAAGTCAAAGGAAACATGTACAAGTCTTTAGATGCAGACTGTGCTGATGAAGAATGGCGTTGGGCGGAGTTTGGGTGAGCTTTTTTGGGCACCCTGGCTTGAAAACAAACCTGCTTTATAGATGACAGATAGGCAAGGAGCTTAAGTCTCAACAGTCTTTACAGCTCTCCTCATGTATAACCTAAAAGGACAAAAGCCCAAAGTCTTGACAGTAAGATATCAGCTGGACCACTTAGCATTCATGTCCTGTGGCTCTAGGTGGCACACTGAGCCAGAAAAGTACAGTCAAAACTCTACGTGTTTTTTTTTTTTTTTTTTAAGGCAAGTCAAGAAAAATGAAGAATCCATCATTGCTTTTTCTTAGCTCTCCTTTCCTCAAAGATCGAGGCTGTTAGAAAGGGCCTCCAGCTGCTCCTCTGCCAGCCTCTGCTTCTCCTCCAGGTCCTTCTGCCGAATGAGTAGCGAGGCCTTGGTCTGTACGAAGCGCCGGTAGTCCTGCAGCTGCTCAGCAGACAGCTGACGCGACAGGAATGTGGAAACCAGGTTCTCTCTCCTGTCCAGGTTATCCTTCAGATCTTTGGCATCCTCCCTCTGTTTGCACAGCAGACGATGGCGACTGTCCAGAGATTGCTGAGTACAGAGGAGAGAGGGTGTAGATAATATATTATACCTGCTGCTGATCATAGATTATGTCTCCTCATCTTACATAATCAAGTTGAAGACATATGTCAGGCCTGGTTTTGAAATCTGAACCTGGTCCAAAATATCCAATGAAAGCTTCATAAGGCTTCTAATAGGAAATGTGAAAATTAATCATGTCCACAGGATTTACTTTTAACCACGAATGTCATATTTTGTGGTTATATTTTACGTTTACCATGTCAATATGCTGAATATGTAATAGTTAAACCATTTCTAACAGCCACACGACAGGAGTTGCAGTGTTTCCTTATGTCAACAGAGGGCAGGGTAGATACAAATGTCATCGAAACTGGGCTGGAGTTTCGGTGAGTCAGTGTAAATACCAGTGTTGCTGATAACAGCAGGAAAACAAATGAGCTTCCACCACAGCCCTCAGTGTGCAGCACGTTGAGCCAGGCTTTTACAGATGGACAAACTCACAAAGGGCCCTTTCAGCAATAAATCTAGATGTCTAATGCATCCATGCAAACATAAATTCATGCTGAAAATACTGCAACACATAATCAAACAGGATATTCAGAGGGGGGAAACAAAGCAGAGCACAGAGGCTTGAGTCAGATCCTGTGACACTAAACAATTCCTAATAAATGCTCTAATGCAGCTTGAGAAAATTTGAGTAATTATTACAAACCATGTGAAAACACATTCTTAAAGTGCAGTGATATCAAGCTGCTGTTTATCAAATATTATCTACAATAGCCTCACTAATCATTAGATTCAAATACAGATGAGCCAAAAATCGGCAATTAAAAAAAAGACAAACCAAACTACATTTTTTGAATTCCACACAATGAGAAACCTTGACTCCATTGAAACTGTCCTTCAACTTTTCCCAAGCAGTTGTGTTTGCTGTTCTTAAGTAAACAGAATGAGAGTATAGCTGAGGGCATGGGAGCAGCCATGCACTGCTAACACTCATGGTAGTCATTTTGGCCAGAAGCTCTACTCAAGCTGCAGTGAATCATGAGATCTGTTCTGGTCTTATGACATAATCCCCCTCCCCCGGAAAAGGATGTGAACACATGGAGGTGGAGAAGAATACATCTATAGATTTTTTATCAAATCTTATTTAACTGATTCAGTTGATCTTTAACCCCATTAAGAGTGTGCCTCAGGTTCATTCACAATAGCAGCACTCACTACAGGTGTATGGGAGACATGGCTCTAAAATAATAGAGTATGTAAGGATATTTCTGCCATAATAGTCCTTGCAGGATTTTTGGCTTCAGAACTCTTAGATTTTATAGGCTCATTAAATGCACTTACAACCTGCTGGCAACTGCATTATTACCAGATAATTATTCAACTTTGTCAAAAACAAAAGATGCAATAAATTCTTAATTGCAGTGAAGTACTCATTCAGGGTAAGTTTCACGTCTTTGCAAGCTGAAGTAATTGGAAAACAAAGGCTGTCTGGAGGATAGTAGTCCACAGTACTGATTACATTTAACACCACTTTGTCAGAAAAGTTTCCTCACCTTCTCCTCAGCGTCCGTATGCTGGTCCACTGTGCTCAGGGCGTTCTGGACCCTGGCCAGCCGGGCAGAGAGGCATAAAAGCAGGCTGACCACCCTCTCCAGGTCTCCAATGAACAGGTTGTACCTTTCCAGCTCCACGGGAAGACAGAGCTCTTGGACCAGCACCTCTAGCGCCTCACCACTGGACATGTTCTCCTGAATATCTGCTTGAAGGGCACCACGTGTTTCTTCAAGTGTACGCAGACGATCCTCAATGAAGGACACTAACAGACGCTGTAAATTCAAGTAGAGAAGAAATTTTAGGCATTTACAGTAAAAAACAGTGGTGGTAGAAATTCGTTTTTCCAAGGACAAGATATTGAAAGTGGATTACCATTCATTAACATTTTTATCCCGCTTTCCTTCACATAAAGTGACAAACTCTGTGTTGAGTAGTATCCCATTTTTCCAATGATCAATACTTAAGGTTTTTGCAAGCTAACGTAGATAACAGTAATGAGAGTGAATGTTGAGGGCAGTCAGGAAGATGGGGGAGACTATTTGCTAAGCCAAACATTAGACAAGTGGGAGATATTGATAAGAGGCAGTACATCATGTGATAAGAGACTGAGCCTGAAATGGGCCCACTTAAGGTCAAATAGCATCCAGATGGTATTAATATGAAATCACCACCAAGTTTCTGTTAAGAGGAAAAACAGAAGGAGATTACAGCTCAGAAATGTCTTTTTACTCTGCTGTCCTGTCTGGTTTCTTGTCATATTTACTTAAAAAAACAAAAGACGACATAATCCAAAATCATCACTGTAAGACGTGACCAAAGTTATACATTTTAACCACATCTTGTTTGTTGGAGCTTACTTACAGTGGCTCATTATTTGTACTGTTAAGTACTTAGTGCTCAACAGTACAGTGGACGTACAGTGGACGTACTCAGATGAAAACGTCCACTGTTTTGCATAAATTAATAATTACCTTCTTCTCAGTGACATCAGCTTTGCTCTGCAGCTCTGGACTCTGAGCTTTAAGGTTGTCAGGAGCAGAAGGACAGGAAGTTGGTTCAGCCGCTTTGACGGTCTCCGTGCTGAGAGAGAAAAGAGGTGTTTAGGTCAAGCTGACTTGGTCCCTGTTATCACAATATAAGATAAAATTGCTCAAATTTAATTCTTGACTCAGCTGTGCCAGTGTCATTACCAGTATATTCTGAGTAATGCCCCACTTGTTATTTACACAGCATAAACACTCAACCACATTCTTTCTGTATCTGAAGTGTGCTTACACTGGCAGAAATGACAGCAGATAGCCAGGTGTGTCTGTGCATGTGATGCAATATTAGGTAACACAGCACTGGTAGACTCCAGTTTTTTTGCCATTAGAAAACAGTATAAAGTTTCATAGAGGAAACATTAAACTAGGAGTCCTAATTAATTAACTTTAAATGCGTTCTCAACGCTAGAGTCAGCTCTTAAGTAGTTTGGAAGGTGTATATACAAGATTATGTAGTCACATGAAAGGTGAAAAGACAAGAATTAAGAAAGTATTCTCCTGTATTAAGATATCTTCCACTTCAGCCTATTTCCATTATTTTACAGCTATTTTCTGTGAAGAAAACACATTCATCATTGTCTCCTCTAACTCAGGCAGTAAACTGCTCTCAGTTGGTCAGTAAAATTTCATGTCACGGTTAGTGAGATTTTATTTGTGACTACCACAGCTGGTGTAATATTCCAGGTCATTAATTTTCACCTTTCTGCAGCGCCCCTCTGCTCCTGTTTCTTCTTGTAGTGCTCCTCCATCAGCAGCGTGTCCTCTGACAGCAGCTGCTCCATCAGCATCAGTGCCGTCTTACGATTGGCCAGCGGGTACAGTACTCTGGTCAGTGATTGATCCGCCTTGACAACCGCTTTTACAAGCTCCTCCCACTGAGGTCTCTCGACAGGCCTGTCCAAGCTCTCCGTCTCTCCCTCTGGTGTTCCCCTCTCCTCCATCTCCTGGTTTTCTCCCAACTTCTCATCTTCCATTTCTGGATTTTTCTCCTCTTCCACCTGCTGACTGATGTCTGCATCGGAGACAGAGGTGCAGGGAGACACAGAGGTTTCGCTTGTCTGCGCAGGAGGGGCTGAGCTTGAAGACTCGTCATCGAATACGTCGTCTATCAGCGGTAGATTTAGGACTTCTTCTTTGATGTCTTCATCTGGAGGGAGTATCCACAGCGATGGATCTGTGGTTACACCACAGCTCAGAGACACTTCTTGGTTTGAATCAAGTGGTGGAGCGTCATTGCTCGGTTCATCCACTGACTGCTCTCGTTCCAATCCAGTTACACAAACGGAAGTACTGACTCTACTGGAATAAACAAATTATGGTTACAAGTCACAACGGTTGAAATCGTATTTTTAGACTTAGAAATACCCATAATAGTTTGTTTTAGTATTGTAAGGTGAAGAAAATGTGATACATTCAAATTATAATGTGAAGAATGGAAGTTGTTATCAATAAGTCCAATAATTTCAAGGAGGAAACATATGTTGCATTGCTTTGGTGTCTAATCTTACCTGGAGCTCAGCCTGTTTTCACAAGGAAGCTTTGTCTGGATGGGGGCTGACGATGTGGATTTGATCTCCCTCTCACTGGTTTCTTGACCTCTAGGGGAAGGTGGATTAGAAGAAGTCTCACTGGGCGGCCTACTAGACCTGATCTCATTTGTGACGGAGCCATGGAAACCAGGAGATGCAGAGTGAACCCTGGCCCGAGACGAGGAGCGGGAGGCCGGAGAGGTGGATCTACTTGAATTCCTTGTTCCTACTGTGGTGAGAGGCCCAGTATCCTCCACACTATCCAGTGCTGGTTCTGAGTTGTGCTTTAACGGGGATTTTTTCTGAGTATGGTTTTGTGTTTGTCCCTGGGTCTTTTTCTGACCAATGATCTCGGGTTGTTTTCCTGCTTGATCCAACACATATTGTTTCTTACTCCCTCTTTCCTGTCCCTGGGCTTCTCTGACTTGGGCAAAGAATGAAACATTCCTCTTATCTCCATCTGGCCCTCCTGGTCCACTCGAATGCCTCCACAGTTGATCCAGTTGCTCAGAACTTTTACTCATGGCTGATGGTCTTGTTAACTTCGATGCCCCAAGCTCTTCCATGGACTTTCCCCTCTGTGCAACCACACGGACACGCTGCTGGCTCTCAGGGACTGATGTTACTACAGGGTCTTCAGTCGCATTCTCCTGGGGACTGAAATTGACATTGAGTATTAAAATGTGTAGCCTAAGCTAAGCAATTCATATACACGATGATTGGTTTGGGCCAAACAGTCTTGGCCTCTGAATGAAAACAAAAACTGCTGAAGCTACACTTTTCATATGCAATTTCTTTGAGGGCAAATGCATCATAGAATGGCAATAATGATGTGATATTTCTACAAATAACAGCATAGTTTCAAGAAATAGGCCAACTCTTTGAAAAAGGGGTCACTCAATGATTCTGGTTTAACAGTTCATACATAAATCTTTTGAAAGGAATGTGGGTTTGCTGGAGCAGGTGGGTGTTGACTTTCTAGTGCCACAATGAATCAAGCTAAGATTTATAGTCTGTGCCACAGCGCACACATTACTGACCTAAGACTCTCCTGACCTAAAACCCAATAAAAATGTCCCAATTTGTCTGCTGCACTGTTACATACCTCCTGGTTTCCATAGTATGAGCTGGTAATGGATCTGTCTCATAGTCTTGCGCCTGTAGACACAGAGGAGAATGAATTAAATTCATATTGTACAAACATTTTCTTCTGTATTCAATAGCAAATAATATGGAATGAGAGTGAAAAACTATAACAACTAGACATCAGATAAAACATCTTATTTTCTTTGATTACATTTTTTCTTTAAATTGCTTGAGTAAAGGTTAGGTTTGCGATGCACAAAAATGCATTTTCTACTGGAAAGTTTATTTACTATACCTACAATCTAAAGCTCATAAACACTAACTTTACCCAATTAAATAAACCACAGAACTGTAGCATTTAGTGAAAAAATTACCTCAAGTGCATGTGGTGTGGAAGTGGATCTGTTCCTGAAGAAATTAGGTGGTTCTGGTTGGTCTAAGAGACTCTCCACTGACACAGACTTCCCCTGAGATGGACCTTGGCTCTCCCTCCATCTGGGTTGACTCAACTGGCCAGAGCAAGACTGAACTGAGAAGAACTGGGCATACCTGTTTTGTAAAAATGAAAATACAATACTTAACATGTTACAACCATACCACAAAAACAGAATCAAACTACTTTTCTCACTCCTTTGTACCTGATGGAGCTGGTGGAGGAGTCAAGGATGCGTCCTGCAGAGTGGGGTCTGTGGAGTTTCTTCTTGGTGTTTTTGCCGTCAGGACATGCTGATAGAGGTCTGGGACCCCAGTCAAAGGGTTTCTCACCCAGAGAGTGTCTCTGTCTGGGTGGAGGCGGTAGGTGAGGCACTGGTTGCTGGGGCTCAGCCACTTTCTGACCTGTCTTGCGCTCCATGTACTCCACCAGGGCCTTGTGTTGGAGATTTTTTAGGTTTGTCTTTGAGGCGCTAGAAGCTGAAAGGGCTCGACCTCTCATCTCAAACATCTTCCTCCGTGCAGCAACCAGCCCCTGCTCTCCTTGCTGCGTATGTTCCTCTCCCTCACACTCAACTGCAAACAGGCTGTCACTTTCGTTGCCAAAGGAGCGGCAAGCAGAGTGTTTGGGGGCACCACCGAGCTGGTTGAGTTTTTCTGGTTCAGAGTAGCACATCTTCTTCTGTTCTTGGGTCAAACGCTTCCTGCCTCCGATGCGTGCCACCTGGGGCTGAGCTACATTAGCGGGCCTCCCTTTTTCCTTTTCAGTCTCTTTGTCCATCTCCTTCTGACTCTCCCTTACTTCTTCCTTTACACTCCCCCTCTCCGTCGCCTCAGAGGTCACAGAGGGGGTGAGAGTATCTGTGGAAGTCTCTGAGTCCTGTGATGAGGAGAAAGAGTGAATCACTGTAGGCCGCAGCTCAGGTTTTTGCCTGATTCGGTGCGGCCACGACAGCTGCAGGTCCTTCCTTTTAAATGAGGTCTCCCTCAAGACTTTAGACTGGGCATCCTTCAGCTTCTCTTTGTAGTACTTTTTAAATGAGTCATCCAGGGTGTTACAGGCAACAGAGATCACTGCCTCTCTATCGTTCTTGCTCGTGTCACCTTGTGGAGGTCTGTCATTATCGTTGAAAGCCACATCTCCATGACCCATTTTGTTTGGGACTGCTTCCTTGCCTTTTATACTGAAATCAGTATCCTTTTTTGGCTTTAATGCTGCCCTGCTGGCTCCAGTGAGGTGGTACAGAAGTGGAGTTGTTTCTTTGTTTATCCTCTCGCTGGCTACATCCCCCAATGGCTGCCTTTTCCCTCTCTTTGCCTGCTCCTCTCTCTTGTGGGGATTGGGCTGTTCATTGCTGATCAATGATGTTACTTCCTTTGTTTGTGTCTGGCTTGAATGTGGGGGGCAGTTTCTGTCGGGTCCACAGTAGAATATAGGGTTTTTGGCGGTGTGGCGGCCAATCTCTCGACTATGCATCATGTCAATGTCCTCTAAGGATTCAAAGCTTTGAGAGGACTGCATCAAGAGCGATGGCTTGTGATTCTCCTGATCCTGGCTCCTTGAGATTAGGTCCTTACTCTGGTTCTCATAAGTGAAAGCCTCCCTCCCATCTGGTATCATATCACTGGAGGAGGGAGAACTCTCTTTGAGAGGTCTAAACAAATCATCCATCGTACTGTGGCATCTTTCTCTAAGCCGGTGTCTCTCGATCACAGTGGAGCTCTCACTACCAGCGTCAGACCCACAAACAGATGCAGAGTATGTCCTCATACCAGATTCAGACTGCTTGCACACCCCTGTGACAAAGTAGAACTGACCCTTATGCTGGATGCTGCTGTTGATAAAGCTCTGACTAGCATTCCAGGGGCTAGTGGCTCGGGCTGGCTCTGAACCAAGCCAATCATGTGCTGAGTGCACCCTTTTGCGCTGACCCTCAAAATGTCCGGTGCTACCACTGGGCTTGTTAGGATAGTCTCCATTGCATCCATCACTGTTTGATGAGTGTCTGGGTTTCAGGTGCTCAGGCTGGCTTGTGCCTCGGGGAGGTGACCGGATTAAAATGTTGGCTGACTTCTGCTGCTCAGAGGCAGCTTTGTTATCCGTGATGAAAAGGTAGTCTGGGTTCAATGGTGCCCTGGTCTGATCATGAGGCTGGAGGTGAAGGCGGTACACTGGTGGCTGCTGGGCCTGATGCTGCTGCTGCTCTTGCAGTTGAGAGCCCTTCCAAACTGCATACACTGGTTCAGAATTGAAGCCAGAGTTGCCTGTTTTTGGGTTTGCAGTCTCAGTCCTCGGAGCATTCAGACCATGTGACTGTGGATGGGATCGATTGTGGGGTCTGGGTTGTTGTTGTGGCTGCTGTGGTTGAAATTCAGTACCATGTTCGTGGACCCTGCTGTTCTCCAAGTTTTTTGTGGCTATGAAACTATCCAGGCGTGCAGGGACTGGAGGAGGATGGACAGCAGGGTAAGCACCTTGGGACGGAGCCCCCAAAGGCACCTCTTGTTTAGAGAGTACTTTGTTATTGGTATGGTAATTTTCGTTGCCATTGTGGTTGTGGTGGTTTACATTGTTGCTGGCATTATTGCGATATTGTTGTGAGATAGCTTCCACAGAGCGATAGAGCTGGTCCATGGTCTTTGAGTCAGACTGCAGAACCTGGGTGGGGTGGTAAATAGACTTTACATACTTAAGATCAGCATAGTGGCTGAAGGAGCTGGACTGCAGCTCATCTGGCAGGAAGGGAGAAGGGTAGTCTGGGGCAGTGGACCCACCAGAGAAGGAACTGTAGGCAGAGTCTCCTTTGCCGTGTTGGTGGTGGGCAAACTGGTCGACGATGCTGCTGTTGGACTTGGCTGGGGAGAGCCGGCTGACGGGCAGGCTCAGAGGATGCAGGTCCACGTTGCTCATTCTCTCAAAGTGGAAGTTGTAGGAATCCATGGAGGACTGGGGTGGATAGTGGCAGGAAGGGAAGGGCAGGGTTTGTAAATGTGCCGTACAAGTGTATGCACTGATGCATGTGTTTGCCTTGTGGGTGAAACCGGGGACATTACCACCACCAACACATTTGCACCAGGTTGTCCATCACGCTGGTGGCTAATTAGGTCATTTTCCTGCTTCTTTTTTGTTTATTCAAAGCCTCTTGAAACAGTCCGCTCAGAAGCTCCTGGGGAAAAACAAAACACAGCACAGACATGTTATCAGCCTGAAATCTTAGCTCAGAACTCAGTCATACTGTAGATCTGTGGAAAACAACTGCTCAAGGCTGAAATGCATTCACATGATATATGATAATATATGTTTAAACAGTAACTGAGAATGTAAAAGAAACTTTCAGTGAATGACTTGTATTCAATACATCACATGACTTTGTGTTGTCTTCACAAACATCACAATTCATAGCTATTTTGACTGCTTTGCAACGGCGTGACAGTATAACACAAACACCCATGTTTGTGTCAAATTGTAGACTTAGCGTGTCCACTCACACACAGCTACTCTGCTCCCAGAAAATAAAAACATCTCCATATCTCATCTACACTGTACACATGAAAGAAATAGTTTAAATGCTACATGTTTTGTAAAAAAAAGGGTAATTTTTTGTACTTTCTACTCAAACACTACTATGGTGCAAGAAAACCATTAAAACAATAATTGCCATGCAAGTTACAGGTTTCATGGCTCACAAGGTTTACAACATCTTGGCTTTGTGGGTCAGTACAGTCAACTACCTGTTGAAGGAGTCTGTCTGCCGTTTTACATCAACAAGGCCTCTAATTAAGGGCCTTGAGGTTGGTGGCGCACGTTGCAGCGCACACATGAAAAAATGTCAGGAATTCCATATTGAACTACAGAAACATGGGCAGATTAGTCATGTGACAGACGGATAATGCCTTATTATAAAGCACTGTGGCCTGTAAAGACTAGCCTTACCTTTCCCCTTATAATTCTTGTGGAATTTGCTTTATCCATAAATTGTAAAATCTAACAATTTGGGAAAAATTAAACTTTGACTTCACCACACAAGCACTATGACTGTGAACATAATCAGATGATCAGGGAAACATTTATAGTCTACAGTGATAGCAGCTGCAATGTGAAGCAGATTGTACTCATATTGTCCTCTGTGGTAAAACTAATTGCTGTCCTCCTCAGCTATCCCGCCCCTGCCAGTTAATGACAGGTTACTCTCTGATCATGTGTGTGTCTTGCCACGACTTTGTCATCAAGATGAAGCTACATTCCTGTCAAGCTAAAATAAAGGTCGATGTTGCCAATGAAACAAAGACAAACCAACCAGTTTATCAACTCACTGGGGAGAACTGCAAGAAATGTGCACATTATGAATCAACTGATTTTGTCTCTTGGGTTTTTGGGTTTTTAACCAACAAATATAAAAATGCTGAAGTAAATAAACACTTAGTAAGTCAGACTGACAGCTGAAAACTGTCGCCTAGCTGAAAAACCTGAATCAAAGATGATCCTAGGTGGTCGTTTTGCATATACACAAAACCCACCTCACAAAAGCCTTTCAATCTACAGTATTAAGGGGGATTCCATGTGTTTATGAAGGGCCTTCTGATCTGTGGTGTGTGTGTGTGTGTGTGTGTGTGTGTGTGTGTGTGTGTGTGTGTGGTTTCCAGCCCTCCTCTTCCCTCTGCGAACCGAGAGAGGCTCCCAAACAGGGGAGCGCTCAAGTGGAAGTGATGGAGGGGACAGGCAGTGACAAAATGTACAGAGGGGAGAGAGGGAAGGAGGGAGGGTGAGGCAGAGGGTGACCGGTCCAGACAAATACCCTCACACGCAAACCACAACAACAAGAGACCAGAGAAGTGAACAATGACAGCAGGAAAACTGAACACAAGTTATAAGACTGGATTAATGGCCACAATGGTGAGGGAGTCTGGGAAACACGCAGAGATCAACTACTTGCAGACTTGAATGAATGTTTCTGACCTTTACAACACCACCACCATCAAGAAAAAGAAGAGTGAAACTCACCCAAACTTTGAGTCTAAGTCGCTGACCTTCCTGATATCCACCTGAGAGAGAAATAAGTTTCCTAAGTTTCAACTTTATCAAATGATTTCTGTTCTTCTTTCTCATTTAGTAACATCTTTCGTCCACTGAAGAGGGACCTGACTAAGTAACCAGGAGAGCCAGATATTAGAGGGAAGACTTCTAGCGAGTCCCTTCTCCCCCCCTCTAAGACCTGAGGCTGCGTAACTGGTGCGCTGATTGGCCAGCCGATGACGTCCGGCTCTCCGGTGCACAATGAGCGCAGCGGAGGGAATATTTCACTGCAGCAGATAGCTGCTAGTGCTGCCGGCTGCCTGAACAACAGAGAGAGAGGAGAGAGAGAGAGAGAGAAAAAAAAGAGGCCTCGCATTCCTGGCTGGCTTCAAAGACGGAGCAGAGCCCGGGCGCCATTCATTCCCAAGGCCCTGAGCCCAGCACATGGAGACTGGCCAAGGCAGGAGGGAGGAGAGAGGAGGGGAGGGGGTAGTGGTAATGGTGAGGCTGGTGGGTGGACGGGTGACCTCCCAAGCCTCCACCCGAGAAACAACAGTCACAGTTACAAAGACTAACTATCGCCCACCATCACCCTCAGTTTCCTTTCTCTCTTATTTCTAACACCTATTAGTCTCCCCTTTAACTTCTATTCTATACAACTCTTCCACAGTTATGACACAGTCATTATTCATTACTACTGCAAGTAAATTATCCCACTGACATGAAAGTCATCATTACCAAAATTCACTTCAGGAACTTTGCTTTAAATTCATGTGGTAATTTTCATACTAGCAATCATTGGCTGCTTTCAAAATGTACAAAGATAAACTAACAATAAGGCCTTAACAAAACATAACAAGCATTCAAATTCATTCTTGAACACTGATCTGACTGTTGCATTGGTCAAGCTCTCTTTCAATGACACCATCAGTTTTAAAATCTCTCTTGTGATGAAGACCCTTGTTGCTCTCTCTATTGTTTTCTATTGTGGCTGGCAGTGCTGCTGCTCAGCTATGCAGACTTTTTTTTGCTACTTTTAACTTGGGCTGAACTTTTTTTTAAAATATCTACTTTAGATTATTTTGACTGGTACTGCAATTACAATATCATTTACGATATTAGAAGGAATGATAATAAACATCATTATATAATATGATTATGGTGTGATTTTTGTGAAGATCTGTACAAAAATAGGAACAGGAAACATGGTAGAGAGAGGGGGGTGTGACATGCAGCAAAGGACCTCCAACCGTGATTGGGACCGGGGTCGGCTGTGTATATGGCATGCACTCTAACTACTCGACCACGTGCGCGCCGTAAAGATCTTTTTTTGATAATCTTTTATGTTCTGTGACAATAAAACATTTCTTTTGTGATGGACAAATGTATATAAGGCTCAGAGAAAGACATTTGAACCAGATTATATGATTAATATGCACCATTAGAGTTTTGGTATTATTTTTCTTGGTACAACATTAAAGGAAATCCGATATGCATGCGCTTACTACAGTACGGCCAGATATTGGTATTATTGATTATAATTCACTAAGTTATTTGTTTTACTGAGTCTGACGCTTGCCAAGTTTAATATCTGTTCCAATAATCAAATATTAACCTAAACACACTGATTAGACACTCAGATTTGTGTCTACCGTAAAATGTGGACGCAATGTAAAGTAAATGCAACCTGCTCATGATGTGGCAAAGCAGGTCAATTTGATTTTAACTTCTTGAAATTCCTCTCCACACATGATTCAGAACATTAAATACCTGACATGTAAACAGGGATAAGCTCATGATCATTTTCTGCCTGGCAATAGAGCTAAGTACTACTATCACGGTAGAGGGAGGAAAGAGTAAGCCTTAAGAGCCATAAAGAATTTAAAGACCATATGCTTTAAAAAAAAAAAAAAGAAATAACAATCCAACATGGTGGACAGTGTCAAGCAAGGACACATTCTCTTAACAAAGGTTTGATTTTCAAGACTAATGAATGAGAGAGAGAGAGCGCTCAGGGGGAGGCTAATGGGGAGAGGGAGGAATGGACGATGGGAGGAGGGGTTTTAAATTCTTTCAGATTTCTTTTTTTTTTTTTTTTTTTTAATTAGTGCTTGTGTGTTCCAGTGTGACCTTCACCATGCAGCCACGAGACTGGACCACCAGGCGTCTGAGAAGGCAGGCGAGCAATAGATGGATATAGAATTAGAGACAGAGGGAGTACATGGTGGTAAAAAGATGCAACAATTAAAGGGTAACATTGGAAACAGGTGAGGTGTGATAAAGATGCAGATGGGAGAAGACGCCAGGTCAGGTACTTTAGCACCTGATGCTGAAGTAGCCAACCGACCAAGTAGCGAGCCAAAACCACTAAGCTTGTTAGCCCTGCTGGCCCTGTTGGCTCTGCTGGTCCTGCTAAGTCTGCCGATAAAGACAGTGTCCTCAAAAAAACTACGGTTAGCCCTGCTTCTCTAAATCAGAGTGACAAATTTACTTTAAAAACAACTAACAGCCATTTTTCACTACAGACATACAGGAAAACCATATGTGTAATTGATAAGATGAACAATTAACACACCTTTTCCAGCTACAAAAGTGCCATTTAGTGCCATAGTGAAAAATTATAATAATAATAATAATTTCCCAGTTGAATTTGATGTCTTCATAGGTCTTGTTTTGTCAACTATCAAATCCAAAACTGCCAATTTAATTTTACTACCGTGTATGGCAAAGAAAAGCATTAAATCATCACATTTGACAAGTTGTCAGCAGCATTTTTTTTTTTTTGCTTTAAAAAAAGAAAGAAAAGAAAAAAAAAAGACTAAAATCAATTAATCCACTTATTGTTGCCGCTCTACTGTAAATCTTAGTCAGGAGGCGCCAGTCTTGCTCACAATATTAATGATTTAAGCTACTTTTTTGACAGGATTAAAATCGAATCAATGCATTGTTTTCTTTACTTAACTATTATATCATTTTTATAGTCTGAATGAAGAGGAGCCGCAACTGTTATTTACTTATTACATCTACCGGCAAATCAGAATTTCAACCTTCTTTTGAAACATGCGAGGACAACGGCAGCGTCACAACTGAACAAATGCTCGACAGTGAACTCATTTCTGGACAGTAAGGCTCCCACAGGACCTGAAAGACATCATTCCCATTGTCCCTGATCAAACAGCAGCAGACAGGAAGCCGTTTTTGAAAAGGTGGAAGTGGTCTGGTGTTCAGCACTGACAGAGAAACGCGTGTAATAACGGGAAAGGAAACGCCATGTTGCCATGCTAGTGTTGTGGACCCACACCTGCGGAGCAATTCCTCCTGGATGTGTGTTTAAATAGAGACAGATTCAGCATGTCTGTGAGTGCAGGACAGAGAAACTACATGTTGCTGGGCAGTGCTCGCCTCGGTGTGGAAAATCTCTAGCTGACCAAGACAAGCTGTCACACTCTAATAAGCTCTGCATTCCTGCCCAGACCTGGCCAAACTACTTCACTTGAACATATTTAACATTCAGTCTACTTGACTTCATTTGGATGTTTTCACTAGTGAACATTGAATGCATGTATGTGCAATTAACTACAACACTGCTTCTTCTGTATTTGCAGGGATGCAAATCACTAACAGGCCTGACAGCTGTATGTGGGTATTAGTGATAACCAAGCCTATAATAGTATATTCATAAAATAAAATAAAAACTCCAGTCAAGCATCCTGCGTCCTCCTGAGTCAACCATTAACCAGGAAGTGGATCATGCCTCGCAGCATTTGGTTTAAAAGAAAAAAATAGAACACAGGCCTGCAAATGATAAACTCCAAATTACTTTCAAACTTGCTGCTGAGAAGACAATTACTTTTTTATTATTAAGGACCCCACGGGGGGCTTTGCAATATGATCTAGTCATGGCAAGTTTAACTGGATACTGTAGGAATTCCTCTGCACTAGAATAGCACAAGGCTGCAGGCAGTGGTGTTGGATTTTCGTACAAACCTTTGTTATGTCTAAAAATGGACTGTGCAAATTCAACATTATTGCTGCATATTGTTTTCAGTCTTCGGTATGTGTGCTCAAATCTTAGAACATAATAACCTGGGTCAAAGTCAGATATATAGAGGTGATTATAAGAAGATAATTACTCTATAGAGGCAATTGGAATACCAACAATTGAACTTAAACCTTGTGCTATCTGACACACTTTTTTATACATGAAATATAAAAGTCATAAAGCAAACAATGACTCTGTTACTTTGCCAGCAGCTTAGATAAAAAAAAAAGAACCGTCTGTTTGTGCAGGAGCCAACAAACTTTTCCCAATGCAAGGTGGTAATTACTGACGTCAATGGAGAGGTGACCCAGACCCGAAACACACCTGACCTCAAAGCTCGAAGATCATCGCTGGATTAAAGCCATAACAGCATCTTAGAACATCTTTGCAAAGTAGGAGATTACCTTATTCACAACCAAAGTGCGATACTGACAACAACAACAACAACATGGGAGCCACGGCGACAAAAGGGGGCCAGGCCGAGGAATGTATGAAAAGAGAAAAAACACAGAAAGTGAGAAAGAAGAGACGTCCCTGGCAGGAAGCTGAGGACAAACACCACAGGGGAAAACAAAAAAAAATCCCAAACACAATAACAAATGACCCACTTCCTGTTCATAGGTGGGAAAAGTGTCAATGACTCCATCACTACAGAAAAATGTTAAAGCACCTATTGCTCTTGGGTCCCCAACGTCTCCTACAGCTCACCACTTATCTCTCAGCAGTCCTTAAAGACACACTGTCAAACATGCTAGAATGAAAATGTAAGCTGCCATGACTACATCTATAATTATGATGGACACAATTTGGATTTTTATCATCAGAGATCTGACAGAAATGTTTTAGACTTGATACAGTGTATAAAATTGATGAATATAAGTACATATATTGTGAAAAGACATTGAACAATGCAATTAAAAATCAATCAGTGAGAATATGATTTTAGTAATTTAGTAACTGTGCCTAGAGTAGGAATATCTGACACAGTTGTGACACCATGGCAGATTAGCTGAGCCAGTAGTTACCATGGAGGAAAAGAAGATAACTACTAAGACTTCTACTGACCACCTCGCACAAGAAAGCGTTGTGGTCCTTCATCAGCTGGGTGTCTCTACCACTTAGCTCAGCCTGTGTCATCTCTAGCCTACAGCTGTCTCTGCTCTGCCAGGCTGCAGTAACCATCTCTATCTTGTTATATAATGAGCTGTGGTCCGAGCGGCTGAGGGCAGACGCGTAATGGATGCAGGAATTCACCCACGGTGGCCCTGGAGCCAGTACTATGACAGCCATGACACTAGCATGACATCACTGGGATGACATGAGACTTGACTTTACAGTACATGTATTGTTCTTGTCATACAACCAATCATTAATAATCACAACTTCATCAACAAGGGCTCTGTATTAACTTAACCAAACTGCAAACAGCAAACAATGCTACAAACCAATCAAACACTGGTTATATAAAGATGAGACAAAATTAACTAAAACCTTTAATGAGGAAAACTAACGAGCATCAATTTGTGTTTCATAAACTGTCAAGCTGAGAGGAACTAACTACTAAGTCCCTGTGCAAACAGAGTAGAGAACAATGAAATCATTGTGCAGGCCACTATACATTTGGACCATTCACTTATTTACTGGGCTGCTCGTGGAATGTGTGAATGCCGGTCAAATCTTTGACAAAAGCTGTTAATGGACTTATAACACTTTAGAAGCAGTGCTGTGGCATAAACGCCATCAGATATGACCTGATTCCTTGTCGTTGTTTTTAATATAATAAGCAAAAAGTGACCGCTGTTCTGCTTCCTCTGAGGATCTCATGGATCTTTTAGAAAAATATTCATTTTAATCTAAAGGGCTTAGTCATTATTGTATTTGTACGGCAGTATTAATGTAGTTTAAGTTTATTTGGAGTCTTTTTGAAAACAGTACTTAAAAGCAATATCATGAGAGGACCTTAAACTTATTACTGTTGGATATAATCAGTCTGTGATATTCAACACCTTCTACAAGTTATTAAATATACAGCTGTAAAAATGTCTCAATTCATTTATTAGTACAGCAACAGAAAAAATTAATATGCAACTATTTTGATAATCAGGTGATGGTTTAAGCTGTTTGAACACCAAGCATTTGCTACTTCCAGCTTCACAGATGTGAAGATTTGACATTTTTGTGTTATACTTGATTGTAAACTGATTGATAGGGCAAAAAACTATATTTGAAGACATCCTCTTTGAACTAGCAAATTACAAGAGGCATTTTTCACTATTTTCTGACATTTATTAAATGACAAGATTCATCGATTAATCAAGCAACAACCATCAGATTCATTGATAATGAAAATAATTGTTAGTTTCATCCCAAATCAAATAATGAAGTGTTTCGTGTGACTTACCCATGGTCACCCTGCCTAACGCCTCTATCTCTACTGTGAAGAATGGATTTTCTGTCTTCACACAGTCGCTGTTCATTGAGAAAGGAGAGAAAGTGATTGGAACTGTCCACAGGTTAAGGCTCACTTTCCAATAACTACCAATAAAAACCATAAAAAAGTCTATCTTTATATATGAGATGTATCAGCAGGCAGGCGTAACACATGACACTTTATGGCGACATGGCGACACGGCATCTTTCTGATCCTCGTGACTTATCACTGGCAGTTTGGGCGAGTTTGGGTACTTGGCAGAGGCACACGGAGAGGAATGTGCTTGATAAGCAGCCAGTGCAGGTACGGCAGGTACAGCAAACAGATGATGTTCTGACTTCATGCTCCGTTTATTTAATAGATGCACACCTCCGATTACAGAGAGTCTTCAATTATCTGTTATGCAAGTGTAAATATACAGAGCCATTATTAGTCTTCTATTTTTTAAAATGAGTACACCGCTGTATTCGGTTATACTGTATCTCTTATGTAACTGTGTAATGATCTCAGTCATTGTGTTGGTGAGCACCTGATAAGAGGACAGTCTACAGGATACTTCCTGGTAGAACAAACAACTGTGTGTGCAGGAAGATCACAGGAATATAAAACTGTAGGGTAAAATCATTATGATTGGCTATAAACATATGTTGAGGTGAAACAAGCTTGCAGGTATCATACACTATCAAAAAGTAAATAACCCAATTTTTTTAACACTGCTCTGTATTGTTCTGCCTTTAAATTGTTTGGTTGATAGAGACCAGCAAAAACAGGCTTGGATGTCATATTCAATAAGACATATCGATTATTTCATATTACGAGGCTTTGTTGTATCACAACAACAAAGTGACGAGTGTTTGGCAGTTAGATGAATCTGACTTCTTCAGACCGTCATCCATTTACCAGCAACAGATGGAAGTACCTTCCTACCTACATCCACTGCCCTACTATTCACTATAAGATACTCAGACTACATAATTAGAACTGGGTGTTTTGCCCTCCTGTAATCGTCTGACCTCCTGGAGTGGTCAAAGTCAAGTCACGGTACTAAATGGCTCTCTGAGCTCAAAGAGTACAGCATTCCTCGTCTGGCCTTAATGCTCCCCAAAACAAATCTAATATGAGGCAATTAAAGTCAGTGAAAGGACGTTTTAAGACCAGAGACCGCTATGTGGGTACTAGTTATGAAGTAAAACCCATTTTCAAACCCTGACAGTAAACTCACTCCTCACTGCTACAAAAATAACTGGACACAGTCAAACTCATTCTTACTGGTACACAGAGTTTGGTGACAATACAACCCTGAAGTGAAATGAATGGGTAGAATGACATCAGAATAACACAATTCTTGTTTGCCCTACTGTCACGGAGGAACCGACATAAACACAAATTCAACACTGTCTCTGATGTCAGATGAAAAGTATGGTTGACAGCAATGAGCTCCTGCTGTTACATGGTTGCATCTGTGACATCATGTCTAGCATGAAAGGAGAAGTAGAAAACAGAAACTAATAAGAGGATAACAAGCGAAAGGTGTGAGAAACCAGGTCACTGTCTACTATCTAATATGGTGTGATAAAAGAGCAACGACATGCCTTTAATCCCTCCTTTTACACCTGCCAGGATGCCTTAAGACGCATGAAAAGGACGGTCCAGATACACGATACGCTGCCCTATAGAGCAGCAGCGGCACAACAACAAGGAACCATTTGCTCGGTGTTGCAGCAGAGATTTGAATTGCAAAAGAACCCGCAAGGCAGACAGACACGCTGTGTGGGTGAATGGTTAGCATTCACTTCCCCCACTGACCCCAACATGGCTGCCACTGAGGTCAACATCAAATCTGAGCCAAGACATATGTTTTTTAAAAAATACTCATTTTTAATCTGCTTGAGGAGAGCTCACTTGGCCGATGTGACCTCCTTGCTTAATTTAACAGTTTCCAAATGTCAGGTGAAATTAAGAAAATTAAAGCAGCCGGCATTCTGCACATTTTTGTTTCCTCACACCGGGGTGTTCAAATTATCGAGCCTGAACAAATTAAGCCGAGTGGAAATGAAGATCCCTAATTAAGATAAGGATGTCTCATGGGTAACAGGTGTCAGACAAGCAGAACGTTTCTTCCTCATAATACTTTTCCTCCAAATCCAGTCATTTTTTTGGCCTCGACAGACGAGGATCAAATCTCATTCAGTCTCTTTCTTCTCTATTTACACTTGGCCTCCCACTCACTCCTCAGACACAGACTACAGGTTGAAAAGGTGAAGGAAGTACTGAAAGCTGTCCTATGGAGAAAGATAGTGTTTCATTGTCCACAGTTGGAGTGGATGTTTCACCTGATGATCTTTAAAGACTGAACGAAATGCCTGAGAGAAATATTTACTTTGCATTTATTTACATAGTCTAGTTTCTAAAAACTGAGCCAACTCAACCAACTGATTTCACAGTATGACCAGTTTCTGGTCAGAGAATTGCTTCATATTTGACTTCAGGTCTTTATTTGTCCAACAAGTGTTTTTGTTCATATAGACTTTGGATGACACCGGGGACATTTAGCCACCATGATGCTGATTTAACCACCAAAAATCCAACTGGAAACGTTCCTCCTCCCACTCTGTTTGGCGCTCTGATATGGAAAAAAGTCAAAGCACACAAAACAGATGGCGGATCACATCTCTCAAGGTATTCAATTTCGTCAAACCTGCCATTTCTGATGGTGTAAGCTTTAAATTTATGTGCACAGCCACACTGAACTGGACTTTGTTGGATCAAGCTCAATTTACTGCTCGAGCTCAATTACAAATGGAAAGTAATTCCACGTTTATGTGGGCTACATCTTCAACCTGCTTTATGTTTAATATGATTTTCAACGCTTTTCTTTAAAAAAAAAAAAAAAAAAAAAAGACCTTGCATGAAAATATATGTTATACAAAAGCAGAGGATGATATATCACCTTCACTGTAAGAAAAAAGGGTTTATTAGGGTTCTATATAGATCCCTAAGGTTCTATATTCTATTAGAAAGAACCATTTGTCTAAAAAGGTCTAATAAAAGAAAGAACTTCAATTCATGAGCTTAAAGAAAAATGCCTTCTGCATGAGAAGTAGTCTTTAAAATAAGTTTGTTTATTGAAGAATACGATACTAGCAATTAAGTTATTAATATATTGTTTAAGGCAATAAATTAATGAATAAAAAAGCCTTGCAAATAGATTAGATAAGAAAGATAAGACAAATACACCAATAGACTGATGATTGGTGATTCATTGCTATGTTTACTGCAAAGTGGGAGAAAGTGGAGCCGACAGAGAAGTCAATCTGAATGACTCTAGCAGATGTTATTAGTAAGTGAATGTGCATTGTGCAGCAGAACCTTTGTATCAACCATCATAACAATAAAAAGCCTCAATTTGAGCCCCATAAAAACAAAGGGAATGTAAGAGTAAAAGCCAAACATCTGACAGAGCAGGAATTACCTCCTCTCTCCTGCTTCTCACTTTCTCAAGCTTCCTGTCGTCAACTACTGCTTTTTTTTTTTTTTAACTGTAAAATGCCCCTGAAATGAATTTGATTTAGTATGCTTTAACACTAGGAAGGCAAAACTGCAGTTTGAAATGTTAAAGCTTATAGATATCAGCTTACGACAAGTTTCTCAATGGCTTTTCACAAATATACTAAGTATATAGTGCTGCAGTGTTTTTAAAGTGCCAGCAGCAGTTACAGTAATATGTTCTGTGACCTGTGACCTTTCTGTCCTTAAAGTGCAGACAGCTTTTGACATTTAATCAATCTGTTCCTGTTGGACACTGGGTAGGTGTTCAGCTAGTTTTTGTCATTCTTTGGGCCATCACAAAGCTGATAATCAGTGTAACCACACGTTTTTCATCAACAGGTGGGAGGAGTATTCCTGGATAATCACCTTAGCTTTATCCTACAAAAAGCTATATGATGAAAATAATGTCACCATGAAAAGATAAGAGAAAATGATCTTATTCTTTTTTCGCTCGCAGCACTATTACCACAAGGTTTGTGATTTTGCTGTCATCCCGCCTCCAGTTCAGTATGTTTTACGATAAAACACATGTCAGCGCTCTATTCTAAAACCAAATGTGTGTCTAATGTGCTGGTAATTACAGAGTCCCACCTACTCCCTAGGCTATAGACTGCAGGCTGTAGATGATCTCCCATTATACTGACGCCTCTGCCGGTGCCCCGTCGGACAGTTGAGACCGAACTCGTTGTTAACTTTTAATTGTCCTGCTTTTGAAAGGAATACAGTAACCTAATAGTACTGATGATCACGCTCAGGAGTCAAGTGATCTCTAATCTCCATTGTGTTTCCCAGCACTGAGGCTGCAAGCGTGGTTAATTTTGGGGGAAGCGGATCACAATGGGCTCCTTTTATTGCTGGCAACGCAGGTTTCCTACCTCTGAGCAGGGTCGGGTCAGAGGAGGTAGAGGTGGTGGTAAAGGAGGGGGCGGAGGGGTTTAAAGCTGTGAAACAAACCAGACACAGAGATTAAACCTCACCAGAAAATACAAACTGGACTTTGTAACCTGGGAGAGAAAAGTACAGTGTGCTGACTGAGGAAGTGTTAGTTTGACTTCTTGGGGGACAAAAGACACTTTCCTATTATGGAAAAGAAATGCATCAGCCCTTTAACAGTCATCTCAAATAAAAAACACACGTGTGTTCAATTCAGTGCCAGTCTTACTTCACTTAAATAACAATAT
Source organism: Scomber japonicus (assembly GCF_027409825.1). NCBI lineage: Eukaryota > Metazoa > Chordata > Actinopteri > Scombriformes > Scombridae > Scomber > Scomber japonicus. The sequence continues at coordinate 12,530,819 of NC_070590.1, read as the reverse complement.
GTGTTTGATGAATGCAGGTTTTACATTTTTTGCTGCATTTTGGCCTCTTCGTCAGTTGGTAATTATAATTAGATCCAATGAAAATCAATCAGAGTGCATATCATATATCATATTACAAAAATATGTGTGTAAATATCAGTGTTATTTAATTTAAAAGTATAATCTCATCATCTGTTTTTCAATAGTATGACATTTATGAAGTATTTCTGCTAATTAGACTCATTTAAGTCAGTATAGTTTAAGTATTTAAAGCGACTCTTATCTTTCTTGCATTTCACACAGCACTTTGAAAAACCTTGAACAGAAACAGAACAGAATCCATCTGTCGATGGAGCATTGCAGTCACATCAAAGAGCTTTGCAACCGGTTTATGTGAGTACCTGCTATGACAGGTGCATTTCCCATTCATCTACATTTCCCTAAAATGTGGGTAAAAACGTGTATTTTTAAAAGCTGCTGTTATAAGTAGGTTACTAAAACACTACGCAACCACACACATGCACACAAAACCCAGGATATATTACACTGCCACATCACAATGAGGGTCCTATAGGGCCACATAATAGTGTAGGTGTGGTCCTGTTGGATAATCACAACAGGCAGACAGACACTCACATAACCATACACGCTTTCCAGCCTTCCCTCAGGGATCTAGAATCAGCCGACGATAACCTCTGGCAGCCATTTGTCTCCTTCGTGTCTGTCTGTTCTATGGGACCTGAAGAGGGCCTTTCTGTTCCTCTGACAAAAGAAGGAGGATCTGACAATAACTCAAAAACCGCAGGCCAGTGAGTTGTCAAACCCAGGTTAAAAAAAAAACAACCTGCAGCCCCAGCCTGTGGAGAAGTAACGACTGAAGAGGGGAAACCAGACAAAAGGTGGGGAAAGAACTGTGGGAGAGCCTGGGAATGTCTGAGTATGGTGATAGATGGTGAAAAATGGTGTAAAAAACCAACCCAGATACTTCCTGTATGTATTATCTCTTTGAGGAGGACCCCCACAACGTCTGGAATGTCAGTGATGCAGGAGGAGGAGGAAAAGTGCACACGTCCAAACATCCAACCTGCTCCATGCAGGTGCTGATGAACGTTAAGAGGAATATAAACAATCCTTCAACTCATTCACTAAAGCTCTAACTTAAACCTGCATCAACTCTTTGATGTTTTTCACCATTCAGCAGAAACATGCTGCCGACTCAGCCCTCATCATCATATATCATATATCATTTGAAGTTGATATGGCAAGCTTGTCTGTTTGCAAACTGTTCCTTTCTTATATATCTAGCTATGAAATGGAGATATGGGGCAGCATTGGTATTGATTTAGGGTTGTGTTTCCAACCAGCTGATGACTTAAGTCCAATATTCACTCTCCTTTTAGATCCATTTTGTAACTCTGGAGGAAATTATTTGGCTATTTATCTCCTAAATGCTCCATTATCTTCACCAGCTAGTTGCTAATTTTGTCTGTCTGCTGCAGATGAGAACAATAATGATGAAAACAGCAAGAGTGGACCAAAACAATTTTCTGTAGGTTCTTCATTTCAAGCGATCTGTTTCATATTATTAGTCATGTGAGCCATTAATACACAAATACTGATTATAGTGGATTTAAGTCAAAATATACTATCTTTAGAGTATGGATGCCCTCTTTGTTCGACAGGCTTATGCCAATCCAAAATCTCAAATCTTATCACTTGCAGTTGGGCTACTTTGGATACTTGGCAGAGGCACATGGAGAGGAATGTGCTTGATAAGTAGCATGAGCAGGTACAGCAGGTAAAGCAAACAGATCATTCTTACTTAATGGTCCAATTATCTAATATATGCACCTCTGGTTACACAGTGTCTCCAATTATCTGTTATGTAACCATAACTACACAGAGTGTCAGTGATCATTGATTTCCCAGTTGGACCAATAGCAGAGCTTGTTTTCTCAACTTTTCTAAATCCGACTATAAAATAACTTTTAAATCTTCCTCTTTAGACACTTCCAAGTTCTGTCATTATGAGCACATTAGCCAAGATTAAGCAGATATTCTGTCCAAAAATGTGGACATTATGTCCAGAATTGATCATTATATAACAGCTACTTTAAGCCAAGCTGTCCACCCAGAAAACCCATTTCATCCATATTCATAATTCCCATAAAAGTATCACTTACTAATGTGGTAACCAACAATCATTTTAACCATTATCATTATCATTAGTACACATTAGATTTCAGAATATGCAAATTACATGGTGACATAAACTGTAATACATAAGAGGAAGGCCTTCACTGTGATTATGGACATGATGTGTGATCAGTCAGTCATTGGTACCATCTTTGATGCAAACGATGGATTTCATGGTCCTCCAACTGTCTCTCCTCTCAGCCTTTCTCTTGAATTGTTCAAATCTTCTTTCCCTGCTCAATCTCTCTATGTCATCAAGCCACATGATGAGTTGTCTTCCCACTCCTCATTTCTTTTCAAATCATCCCCTTTGAAATCCCTCATCGTCAGCCTCCCACATTGTGCCCTGCAAACTCAAACTTTGTCTCTGTCGTCTTCTTCATAAAACACCTTTATTCTTCTACCGGTTCCAAAACTCTGTGACATAATTGGAACCAATTTATAAAACACACATACACTCTTTGATTAGCTCAAGCTTTTGTAACTAATATTTACCTGCCAGTTTCATGTTGATAATCAATAATGCTATTTAACTTGGGGGTGTTTTACTATTAATGATCCTTTTCACTGCGTGCTTACTTGTTGTAACAACCTCATATTTTCCCTTCTTTTATTCCCTATTACTTATTAATCCATGAGGGGGGAATTTTAACTTGTACAATGCATTATACGCAGGCTTCTCTTCCTCCTCTGTGCTGTTACTTCAGAGTCAAATCATTCAACCAGATCTCGTTATCAGTGACTAAAAAGACCTTCCTGATAGCTACCGTGATGATGTCATACAACGCATGTGTACCTGGATACCTGTGCGTTATGATCATTGACCCATAAGTGCATATCCCTCATCTTATCAGCCTTTCCAAGCACATTATATTCAAAAAAGAGCATGACATCACGGTGGCTGTCACATACCTGAACGCCACACCTCATGCTAACTAGCCTCCGTGCTAATTAATATGTTATAATGTGGCCTTGATGTACCACAGTTTGAAAATACTCAGTTCCTTCTGCATGACATAATGTCCTGGTTTTATCTCTACCATCAACCAGACTTCACCCTGAGTAGTCTGACACTATTACCCATTAAACCGTGATAATAACGTGTCTGATGGACTTTGGTCGGCCTGTAACCATTACTCATCACCTCATTCTTTTAGTGGTGAAATGTATCCCTGTTCTCTCTCATTACAGCAGTTAATTAAATGATTCTTCTTACTTAACACAACATATCAAGACTTGCTGGAGTTAATTAAGATTTAAAACATGCTAAATCACATGCTAGTGGATTTAAATTTAACATCATTACCAATCCTCTCTTACACCTGAATACAGACAGTCTGAGTGAATCATTTCACGGTTCAAAAAGAAAAAAAACACCACTGAATTCCCCTTTAACTGAGAATGGCTCATTCACAAGATCAGCCTCACAAAAGGTGAGACGCATTCATTTGCCTGCAACCAACAATACCCATGAAAGCCTTCCATCATGGAGGTACAAAGGAAGAGGTGGAATTACAACGAGCTCACACCTTTATTAGAGGAAAATGTAAACCACACAGAAACTGACCAACAAGCTGTTAACAGATTTAGAACTCTGAAACTGACATGTTACATCTTTGTCTATTACCTTTATTCTCACACCTCCATTAGAGTTCAAAGTAATGCCATACAGAGTGATCATGATTTATTTGATCATGAGTGATCACTGTTAGTTATTTACTGGAGATTTCTATAACTTTAAGCTTCAAGCTGCCACATGTTGCTATTATTTTTGGCATGAAGTGTCTTATTGCTACAACATCAATCTGAACCGATGTAACCTTAACCCTGTACAGAGGCAAACCAGTCGGTTCATCCTTGTAAAAGTCTGCTATGCAAAAGGTCACTGAAAGAATGTAAACATGCACACACACGCTCACACACACACACGCACTATGAGTAATTTTCCACTGACCAGCCTCACCAAGTCAAACACACCACTGGTAGGTCCCACACACCTGGCGAGTGCTGTTTTGTGTGTTTTTGCTCTAGTTTGAGTTTGTATTTGTTAAAAATGTGTATTGTTACTAACCTGACACACCAGATGGTTTATTACATAGTATCATCTAAGAAGTCATCCTTGGAAGCTGTTTGGGGCTGGCACTATCAAAAATTGGATGAACCATCTGTCTATCATCATCTATCATAGACTAAATGCTCACTGTCATAACAGCAACCAATACTTCCTCATAGGACACCGATTGGTCCGAACCACTGTAGGCACGACCACACGTGCATACCTGAAGTTTGAAGTCTGAAGTTTGATGTGATGGATTTAAGCGTGATCTCACAAGGTAATACTGTTCCAGGTAATGGACAAATAAATGTCTAAAATGACAGGACATGGAGGATTTTTCTGCAGCACTCCGTCATTACTATGCATATGTTTTGTTTCCTAAGAGGGAGGGAGGGAGGGGGGGCGGGTGAAAGACAGAGACATAGATCATGTTTCAACACCCAAGGTAAGTTTACGTGTATGGCCAGTGGCTTTGTCACCCTACCCTATTTTATAGCCCTGCCTTTCTATTTGCTTGTATCTTTGTTTCCGGCTTCCTTTCTTCTTTAATCTTCCTGCAAACAAAAACACACACACAAACACACACACACACACACAAACACACACACCAGCTAATCAAGCTATTACACAAGCTACCACCTGTATGCAACGACTACCAAATGTGTATTGTCACATTTGCAGGTTTTGATTTCAAATCCTTCAAATCACATTATCATACAGTGTGTGGCTGAGAAAGTAGGTCTCATCCATTGTTGCCTGCACAGTATTGAAACACGCGTTTCGAATCAACAGGTGTGTATGTGGGCATCTGCATGCACAAGGTGGTGGCACACATTTAGATTCACACTTCTCTGCCTCCCTTGGTGAACATATGAGCTCCTGTGTTTTTGCATCCACTTCCTCATGCATGTTAATGTCTCTGTGAGGATCTCTTTGCAACCTCCAGGTCAGACTCTGTGGGTGCAGCGAAGTCGAACCACGTCAGCGGCCTGAGCATTGGCATCCCGAGGCAGCAAACAGAGAGGCCAGTGTGCTCCTCCTGCTCACACCATCTGACCAACGCACTGCATGAGTGCTTCAGTTTTCAGCAACAGCACAAAACACCAGTGTCTGGTTTCCCCCAAAGCAACCCTGCCACGGCCATAGCGCCTTTTGTTCCCACTTTAAATAAAACATAGCCAAGTCATTAGGTAGAAAGGCCCTCCTGTGCATAATTCAGAGCCAGGTATCAATTTGAGACAAGGAGATAAGGTTGCAGCACTTTGTTGGTCCCAAAAGACTCGCAACATACACACACACACACTGCATAAGCAATGTGCAACAGGGAAAGTATGACAATAACTATTAAATGTGGTAATAACATTAGTCTGGGTTGCAATCCACAGTGTGAATAATAGATTGTTTTCCCAGATGACATGTTAAAATGCCTGTTTTGACCAACTAACAGACCAAAACCTTAAAGTATTCAAGCAGAAACAGTGAATGGTTGGTATCTAAATGATAAATGACGTAACACAATCAAATCAGTGACTTAAACTTGAGTGATACTGATGAATCGATTAATTGACTAAGCCAATCCATTATGAGCCATTAAAAAAATCTGGACATATAAAGGCAGCCTTTGGAGATTTAAACTACAAGGGTACCAAAAACTATTTTAGGAGACAATTACACAATGTATAAATAATATAGCTAATCAATGAGCTATGAGCACTAACAGAGATAAATGTTGCTATCTAACATTAGCACCTTACTCTTATGTAGCTTATTCAAGGACAATGTTTTAACTCCCTCCCAAGTCGAAATACAACTTTTAAAACATGCGAATATGAAGAGAGATTAACTATAAAGGGTTTTGTTTATTTCCATAAAGATATACTGACAGGAAAGACAAGCCAACAGGTTGACAGATGACCGAAACTGAACAGCGACACTAAAATGCACCTGCTGCCTCCAACGTCCCCTTAACGTACCTGTTGATTCCCGGTCGCTCGGTTTTTCCCACTTGTAGTCCTTGTTTTTCTCTCCTGAGTGTATCAACTCTACTCAAATGAATGAGAGAGAGAGGAAAAACATTGCAGAAAGATTCACTTTTATGTTAGTTGGTTGTCGTGCCTCGTCACCTCCGCCTCTCTCTCCGGTAAGGAGCTTTCCTTTCCTTTCCCTCAGCTCGCAGTTAGCTTATCTTACTCCCTGGAGAGAAAGAAGCGGATGAGGGAAGGTAATGGAGCACCGGGTGGACCAATCAGAAGCGATGGGAGGCGGGCACTTTGGGAATCCACGACATCCTATTGGTCAGACGGTGTTAATGGCGGAATAGTGAAAACGGGACTTTCTCTTAGACTGTTTTGATGGTAGAGAAGAGGCAGCAGCTGAAACTGGACAGTGACATTTTTAAATCTTCCTTAAATTCACTGACAGACATATGTACTGAAAATTAATATTTTTTAAAAAATCATATTGACAATTGATTGATTTTATTGTTTTATTTATAATTTCAATGTTTTATTTATAATTTATTTTTATTTTTATTTTACACGATGGGTGCTTATATTATTTTATTCTAATAATTGTTCCTTGAATTTACATACAGAAAAAAATCCTCATACAGATAAACAAATAAATAAATGTTCTAAAAATCTAAGATATATACATGTGCAATGTTCCTGGGATATGATTATTATAAGTAAAAACTAACAGGAGATAAAGCTCATTATAAATGTGAAAAGACAAAGTGAGCACAACCCCCCACCCCCACCCCCCCCAGTCTACATAAGAGTTAAATTTCTCAAGCGAGCACAATGTGGATTGAAAAGAGCTAATCATTTCTAAGAGGCTCTGCAATGCAAAGCTATATAAACTACTTTGAATACCTTTGTTTTTTCATGCACAGAAAAGATTAACTCTCCATTTCTTTTAGAAATAGGCAAACAACTGTTTTTTACCCGATTATCATTATTTGTTTCTCTGTAATTCAGTTCCAGTATTATATTTAGGTAATATAACACATAGGCTACAACCTACAGAATAAAGTAAAATGGAGAAAAGCTTTTAAGATACAGAGAAGAAAAAAGTGTGGATCTAGATTTAGACCTTTCAGTGACCCTGTGGTCCTCGAGTCAAGGAAGGAAGGGAGGAAGAAGGAAGGGAAGAAGGAAGGAAGGGAGGAAGGAAGGAAAGTGCCCTAAACCTATCAATCTGGTCTTATAATCATCATCTTCATTTCTGAATAAAGTGATTAGTGGTTTCTGCAAATTATTGCTTTGAGATGTTCACAACTGGAATCTAAGAAGTCTTTGAAAATATCACAATTCAGATTATGAAACACTTCCTCTGTCAAAGTTATTAAAGTCACTCTCCTCCATGAACTATATTGTCAGTGTCCCATTGTTAGTAATACTACACTGTTCCCACTGCCACCAACAATGACAATGATTATCATGACAATCCAGTGATAACAATTGCAGCGATTGATGGGATGATGACAGCTGTGACAGTAACCACTCATGACCACTTGGTGGCAATTCATTCAATGAGAACAGAAGCACAAACCAGCCTGTTGTCAGCATCAGCTTGTACAAAAAATAATGTAACGACTGTGTGAAAAGGGACGTTGATTGAATTTCAAATACTCCTAGAGGTGGGTCTATAGTCCAGTTAGCAGTACATATTAGTCCCCTGTCCACATACTAACTTGTGGCCACTGTTCTTCTTTGATGATACAGGTTGTGCCACTTGTTGAGCCTTGACCTGTCATATATTATACTGTAGCTTTCCATAATAAAAGTACAAGTGATTTGGCCACGTTTGGTCTGTAGGTATCAATGTGCAAGCCGCAGAAGTTGCTCATGACTTTTAACCAATAAAACACAATTGAGGTCCTTGGCTGCAAGATATTTAGCCATGTTAACAAAGCCATGTGTATTCATTTGGACATCATGAAGAATATCACTTTATTTCCATCTATACTACCAAAACATATTATTGTTCAGTAAATAATAAATAGTCCAGCCTTACTGCTCTTCACTTACTTACCTTTTTGTACGTTCATTTTTTCATTTTAAATATCTTCTTGCACTCCAATCTTGTGTTGCTTAAATAAAACTAGTACAACTCCATTAAACATATTCATATATATTTTATTCTCAATACGACAAAATACAAAGAATATTCAGGACAGACTCTCATTAGTCACAATTAATACTCACTTCACAAGAATGCTTTTAAATTACATAACCTAAGTTTGAAGATCAAACTCAATGAGTACCTTTAATCATATTGCATCCATCATATATAGTATTTCTATCATCAGTTCTCTTAAAACTAATCCAATTTAGACTATTGTACATAGTGTATGCTGCTTGTCTCAATTGTGAGACGACTTTTAGAAAAAAGGTGTTATACAACATACTGTATAAACTGCTACAACTGTTGACGTGTAGAGAAATACCTCTGTTCCAAAAGACATGTTGGACCAATTGTTCAAAAGGGACAAATAGTTAATACTCTTGTGAGGGAGAAACAAGGTGGTTTTACATAAGACTGTACACGCCAACCGCCATGCATCCATCCATCCCATGAGATCAACGATATACATTTCATCAGTACACACTTCCGTATCAAATACAGGGAAGACAAAATATTCGCACTTGGATCAAGAGACATTAAATGATTATGTGGCGACCATGATACTGAGAGACAGTGAAGCAGGAGACAAAGTATACGAGCACGTATAAGAAAAGGACTGAGAGATCAATTTGATATACAGTGTTCAGAGACAGAGATGTCATCTGTAACAGCTTAGAAGAAAACACAAAAGCCCACAGAGGAAAAAAATGTGCATAAAGTATCTCACAAATGTATTTACAGCATTTTTAAATTTCAATAAAAATGTCAACCTGTAGTAGAAATTCACCCTTAAAGAAATGTTATATTTACAATTTATACATTTGTATTTAAATAGAAACATGCAAGTGTTAACATCTTCCTACTGAATGTCAAAAAACTCATCTTACCCTGGATTCTTTCAAGTTAGAATTAATATTAATTACTACTTACAATGAAATCTCATCATGAACATCCCCAATACATTTACATCTTCCTATTTCATAAAATGGTACTCCTTAAAAAGGAAAAATAGAAAAAAAAACATTAAGCAAAGGGGCAGAAAAATAAATAAGTGTGAGTAGCAAACTGTTAAAAATTATTCTAATGCTAAATTTGTACATTTGACTACAAGATAGTGTAGGGAACACAAGGCGCGGACCTGTACTTACAAAGTGTACCAGTGTATGAAGACATTGACTGGGCTGGCAAAACCCACAGAGGAATTCCTATGAGAAAAGTGGCCTCCAGCTTTAAGTACAAAATGGCTCAAGCCATCTGTGTTTGGTTATAAAAACAGATCTATTTACACACACACACACACACACACACACACACACACACGCGCACGCACACACACACATATTTATATATATATATATATTTATATATATTTACTAAACCAGTACACAAAATTGCAAAAGCTAAAGGCATTGGACACTTGAGTTAAACAGGTTTCTTTTTGAGGCAGAAAAAAAGAAGAGGGGGAAAAAATCCCAAGCCTAAAAATTAACTTTTTCCACAGAAACTGATATATTTTTTTGTAAAAATCCTGCATAGATTAAAATAATACCTCCTCTGACTTTCTCAGTTTCAAGTGCAAGAGGAAATAACAGTATCCTACCTACAATAAAGGCCAGGGAGCCGGTGAAGGATTGAAAAAATTAACACAAAAAAGGTCAAACCAGGGCCAAACAGTAATGATAGAGATTTCTTTTGAAAAAAGTGTAAAATGACATGTCAGAAAAAACACAGCACATATGTTTAAGGATTGAATAAAATGCGAGAAAGTGAAACAATATCCACAGGTCTGAAGCATTTTAGTACTTTGATCATTTTCAACCAATGATCAACTAAAACATCAACCAAATAAACCAGTAATAGTTCCATTGAATACCATTTGGCCCGGGATATTTCCAGCATGTAAGAAGTGGGCTGAACAAAAAACTAAACTAAACAACAACAAAGGGGACAGTCCTTCATGTCATTGACCAAAACCCAAATGTCATTCTGAAGCACTAGCATCCATGCATGAGAACCAGTCATTTTAAATAACCAACAGATATGTTCATATGTGTACAGCTGGCATACATTGATGTCTCTACTCTGCCTGCTGAAACATATTAACACAACTAGCTGACACATTTCTTCCCTACTTTCTTGCAACACAAGTAATGATTAAGATTTTAAAATTTAAATAGGACTGATTACATATACAAATACTTTGCATCTCATAAAATAACCCCTGTTCAACCCTGTTTTAAACCTATGTATTTGAAAAGTTATACTTTTGCTTGGCCAGAAGAAAGAAAAACTGCTTTGTATATAAATAAAATCTGTTTTGGCTGTTATACTTATTTGAAATATATAATCATAGATTTAACTCTTAGTTCTATAAATGCAACACTGCTTATCTGCACCACTGATGAGTTTGCTTCTCTAGAAAAAACATTTGTAACATCTTTACTTTCAGAGAAATTTGCTTTAGACCAAATTAGTTTTCGCACAGGCCCAGTTTTTAGAAACTGCAATGTAAATAACTGCATTGTATTCATTGACACGAGCTTCAATACTTAAACACTCCCTGCTATTCCTTAGAAAAATACGCTGAGCAAACAAGGGGATAAACAAAAAAGAATAACACTGTATGTAGTGACTCTTCCTCAAGGAAATTTCTGAATGAACAATGGAGCTACAGTGTAAAAACATTTCAGGACTCATATTGTGCAGCTTCAAAGAAGCAGCAAATCTCTTAGTGAGAACACTGACATGATCAATTTAAATAAGGCTGCAGGTCTAAAACCCCCCGCTAGCAGCCCCTAGAGGCCAAGCTGCTCTTAACATCCAAAAGAGAACAACTTAAACAACTGACCAATATTTTATTTGCTAGCAGGGCAAAAAAAAAAAAAGTTCATGATTCTGGTAAATAAAAAGACAATGTTAAAAAACAATACATGGATCAATATAACTCATTAGGACATTTATAAATATGTGTGTCAGAAGTATTAATCTGCTGTGCACAGTAGCCCTTCCTACAGTCATTAAATCTTGTGGGCACGCTCCAAAATTAATCTTTAGCGCCTAAAACATTGATGAAAAGATAAATCAAGATGGTGTAAGGTAGCTTAATTAGAGGCCACCGAGACTGAGCCAACGTCATCTTTGCTCTAAAATGTCAAATATATTAACAGGACGTGATTTTAAACTGAGTGACTGCAATAAAAACAGAATTGTTGCCAGCTTTCATTAACTGCCAAATGTTTAAAAGTATAAAATGACAACTGTCGCAAAAGCAAATGAAAAAAAAAAAAAAAAAAAGACAGAAAAGGAAAGGTATTTATTCAGATATGACAGGTGATCATTTGTTTTCCTGTAGCTCACACACAAGGCACAAAAATGATAAAGAGAAACCTTCATTTTAAAGCACCTTTGGTGTTCATGGGAGGTACTTTGGTGAAACAAAGTAAAATAAAAAGTTAAAAGCCAAAGTAGCCTATAAACCAAACCCCATTTTTAGTGTATTCATAATAAATAATTCACCCGGCATTCCTTGCCAAATAGATAAAAACATGGCCTTCAAAGATTTTGTAAGAATGCCGATATATGAAGCATGGCAATAAGCTCCATCATTTTCTCCCTCGTGCGGATTCGTTGCTTCTCCCTGTGTGGTGCTGTTGAAGGTGTGAGATGTCCTAAATTGCTCAGTGTTTTTGGCAAGCTGGTGTAGAAAATGGACACAGTGTTGAAGATATGTCTGAGAAGTTCATCACGTGTGTGTGTGTGTGTACATGAAGGACCAGAGGTGGATTGTGTGTGCATACAGTACGTATGGATTTGTGTGTGTCTGTCTATGAGGGCATGCGTGTGTCTTTGAGCACATGTTGCTGAACACGAGAGGCTGAGGTGTGGGTGTGTGTGTGTGTGTGTGTGTTAGAAGCAGCGCGCAGGGAGCGAGTCCTTGCTAGGGAATTAGCTTTGCGTCCAGGCGCAACCAGTGGAGGCCCTGCCGTGTGTAACGCACCAGTTCTGTCATGCTGCTGGTGTTGAAGATCAGAGGACCCATCACCTTGTCCAACTCCAAGAAGAAGTCTGGAAAAAAAAACAAAAAACAAGGACACAGTCACTTACAAAGCCACTGCCTTCAAATCAAGCTCAGCAATAACATCATTTCTTTGTGTGGGAGGTTGACAGAATTACAACTATTTCATTATCAGTTCATCTCTTTTTTTTAAATAATTACTCAATTGTTTAAATCAATAAATATTAGAAAGTAGTGTAAAATCTTCTATTAACAATTCCCCAAAGCCAAAAATGATGTCTTAAAATTGCTGTCCAAATCTTAAATAATTTAACCTTATGGCCATAATAAAACTGAAAAAACAGCATATTTACAAATTCTATCATTTGGATAGCTGACATCTGTTTTCAATTTTCGGTCAATTTCTAACAGATTAATCGGCTGCAATACTTCCTAAAGGCTCAATTTCCAGCCTGTACTCAGGTTTTTAGAAATATTCTCTTTCATAGACAATGGGCCAGATGCAAGAACCACTCGTACGCACAGATTTGTCCTAAAACCACGTATACGGGTAATTTTAGGATTTGCCGCATTCACCAATTTTCTCGTATTTTGGATTTTCTCTTAGGTACGAACAAAAATTACGAGTGATGCAGACCTGTCGTACCTGTCATGGGTCTAATGGCAGTGTGCCAACAATATCATGTCTTTAAGGGGGAACTCAAATTTTCCGGGGGGGGGGTGTAGATAGATCAGCAAGATATGATAATCAATTAATGAACACATAACACCTCCACACAGGTATCAAGACCAAACAACACTGTATGATACAATACAGCCAAGCGCGATATAGCAGCTATACTATGCGGAGTGATGCAGTCTGCTGTATTTTAGTTTATCAGCACGAATACACAGAGAGCTACAGCTGTTTATCTGTTACCCCCATCTCCAACTTCTTCTGCCGGCTTGTCCTGCATTGCCATCCTGGGTGTTAGCAGGTCAGTGCTGATAGCAGACCAGCAGCAAGTGTAACATCAGTGGTTGTAACCAACATAACGAAGACGCCATTGCCTCTGGTCGTCAGAGTCCACTGACTTGGATATTTATTTTTAACATCACTGTATGCTGACTACCACATAACAGAGAAATTAATCATGTTGATTGGCAGGCTGAGCGTATATTATATTGTCAGTATTTTAGAGCCCTGAGTAATGGCTGTGAACTCCAGGGGATGTAGACAATGGGCAAGTGTATACTATGTCCCGTTCATTAAAATTAACTTCTGAATCCATAATCATGATGACATTACTCTGTTTGCAAAAGTATTAGGCTACTAAGTATGAAGTGGTAGGCTATTTAACAATTTAGGTAGATATGTCAGTCATTTAAATTGACAATTGAAACTATGATGCACAATATAAATATTAGTGGCTGAAACTACAAAGCAACTTGTCCACAGTTACTTTACCACAATGCAAACTGACTATTAATTATTTTTATTCATTTAATTGAAATATTGGTGATCGAAGTTATAGTTTAACTCCATGGCTGATGACATCACCTATCGAGATGGTTTTGGCATCTAATTCATGTTAAATCATTTTTGTTTTTATTTCTGTGACGGTGCACGCAACAGCTAAGAAAGCATTCACAGCACGGGTCATTCTTCCTCATTCTTTGTCTTTCATTCCACTACTAATACTAAATAATAATATATGTTTCTGTTGATCTTTTTCTGAGAGCAGGACCTCAGTCATAGAGCTTGTAAAGTTTTTCTTTTTAGTCTTCAGTGTCATTTTCATGAATGGAGCTTCTCTACAACCTGCCAGACATCTGACCATATATGGTATTTTGGGGGCGTCATTCATGCTAATTTACCATTCTCAGGAACACGCGTTCCATTTAGAACAGGTGGGATTCATCATGTTTACGAATGTAATTTACGACTGTTTCCTGGAAATACGAGTGTTTGATGAATCCAATGTGGCACACTTGTAAATTCCACCTCACGAAAAAAGTATGTCAGATTTAAGAAGAAAAATATGAACATATTCTCTTGCATCTGGCCCAATGTGCAGGAGAGTCTCTCTCTCTACTTTGCTGTCTCTCCTCCCTTTCTATTGTCTCAACAGAAGAGGAGGGGAGACAGCAGGACAGAGGGAGGGAGGTGACATGCAACAAAGGATTTATTCTAAAGACGTGCAATTACATGGTTAAAGTCTTGAGCTGCACTGACTGCACTTTAGTTTTTGAACATTTTTGACATTTTACAAGACTTGTCGTCTTCTCACATTCCTGCTGCTCAAGTGATGGGACACGATACAACCAGTGAGCACAGGTTGCACAAGAGGGCTAAAAACCTTGTACTTAAACCATAAAGTCAGAGTATTTTGAATCATTGACCAGGTAGGAGTAATACTACTTGAGTGCTGATTTGTCCCAGAGCATCTGTCAATCAATCTGTTTAAACCCTGCTAGTTACATAATGTATATAGTGTCATTGCATGTGACTCAGACCCCACTGGGAATGCTGTTGCAGAGTTACTACAAACAGCATATCAAGAGAGTGATCCTCTCTGGATTTCTTTTGAACAATGATTTTTCACAATAGGTAGAAAAGTATGTCCCAACTTCTCTTTTAAGTATTGATATGAAAAATCAAAAAGTGTGTTTCTTTTAATGAATTTCTAGGTCACAAATCTGGAGCTGGTTCCAATTCACATCAGTTTCTAAAAACCTGGTCCAGCCTGGACCTGTTTGCTCTATAGTGCACCTTACATCAGTTGTCTTCAAAGGATGCAATAAATAAAAAGGTTTGAGGGACAACCTAACTATCTGTATAAATAACAATTTATACAATAAAAAAAGTATACCTTTCTGCTCCTTGGATAGTTGCTCAGCCTGGTCCCAGACCTCTGTAGCATACAAGAAGTTGGAGGTGACCTGGACGTAGCTGGCAGCCATCTGGTGGATACGCTGAGGTATGGTCACAGACGAGCTGGCGCTGCTACTGTTGCTGACTGACGAGTAGCCACCGGCCGTGCCTGGTGACAGTTTTGGAGACACTGGAGAGGGCATGCCCGCTGCCTTACTGCATGAGGAAACAAGACACAAGCAGTGAGACATGGCAATGAGAAAGCTGGTGCTGATTTAGAAACTGAACGGTAAATGTTAAGATATTTTTAGAAGTTATAATACACTGAGCACACACTGAAAATCATCATTGACAACAGTATTTATATAATTGCTGCCTAGACTCAGTGGCTTCAAACTTTTTTATAAAAACAATAAAAACTGGGGAAGTGAGATAGTCCATAAAGTATCTACAAAGATGTTAAACTTAAAATTGCTACTATCTTGTTAACAATTTCCTGTGAAATTATAAAACTTTAAAATCACTGGGGAAACTTTTTTTTTTAATCTTATCAGCAGATGACACCATGACTTACTTTCCCATTCCAGGAGAGGGAGCCTGGGTGTTACTCAGAGAGTTCTGTCAAACAAAATGAGAGGAAGAACATTATGTACACAGAGGACGCAGGTTACACATTCACAGAAAAATACATGCATGAAGTTTGCAGGAATTAAAGCTACAAAAGACTTGTGGGCCTGAAAAGTTGTCCAGGGGGAAACGTATACAATGTATTGAATGAAGTAATAAATCAATTTACAACTGCTTTGTGTCTGAAATCAGGCATGCTGGTTGCAAACTTTCAGCTCTGAATTTATATTGTCTTCTCTGGGTTCAGGCACATCATCAAGCAGTTTCTTGTAAACAGAAGTACCTTTAAGTGTTCGGTGAGTGTTTTGGAGTATTTTAGTGCACTGTCTTTCCTCAGCTTGAATAACCGCAGGTAGAGGAGGGACTGGCATCGCAGGCTGGAAAGAGAAATGGGTTGGGTTTTTTTTTTTGTTTAAAAGAGTAAATATTGATGACCAGAGATATGTGAACTCTTCCTTTTCAAACAGTCAGCAGTACTTACCAAAGCACAGCTAGCCTCTTGTCTGCTGAAGTAGCATCTGGGGCCATGTAGCTTTTTAACTTCATAGTGTATCTGAACGCACACACAAGAAACCAAAAGTCATTATAGAAACATGTTTTTATGGTCAGTCATATAGTACTTCTGTTTCAATTTCAATTCTGTGACCATGAAAATAGTGTATGTCAGTATGAAAGAGGTAGTTTTGTATGTCCTTACTTGATCAGCTCCACTGTTTCAGCGTACATGGGAAAGGGAGACTTGGCCTCTTGGGCGCTCTTCTCCAGAGCATTACCACATTCAATGAAGGACACAACCGCGTCCAAGTAGTAAACTGCCTTCTCAAAACGGTCCAACTGCACAAACAAAATCATTGTTAGTGGTTCATGCCGAGTTACAGTGTGTAACAGCTGGTTGACGACTAAATGCTGTTCACATGACATTTGTTTCGACATGGTTTTGACCCAGCGCCTTACATAAATGACACCTTCTGTATTTGACTTGGTGCGGATAACACAAACTCTCTTTTCAGTAAATAATAGCAGCAAAAAAACCCCCCAAAACCAAATAATGATTTTGAGCTCAAGTAGCATGCAGCTGAGTCAGGTGTCTTTTAATCTGACACCAGACCTGCAGTTAAATATAGCTATCACCTGCTCAGCTGTGACCAGGTAATAAAAGCATTTGTTTTTCTTTTGTTTTAGACAATATACTCAAAAAAACTGTTAGGAAACCAAAAGAAATGGACATCAGAAACCAGAATATTGTTTTGCGTTAACATCTTTGATTTTAACAATCGTTTCACTGCTTTACATGCATTAAATAGCACTGTTACATCTCAGTTACACATGTAAAAAGGCATTAAGCTCTCAGTCTTACCAGTGCATCTGCATTGTGTTTCAGCTTCTTGGCCTCTTGTAAGTAGTGATCAGCTGAGTGGACCCTGAAGCAAAAGGTCAAACAAATTTGATTACAAGGATGAAGTTTAAAAAAAACAAACAAACCCCAACATAATTTAATAGGAACATTTTTACAGTAAGTGACAGCACAGATAGATAGTTTCTCTCAATGCCCTTAACAACTATTCTTAAATTAAATACACCTCCAAAACAAATGACACACGAATAAGAAGCAAGACTGTGTTGTTACTTTACCACAGCATGAAAACAGAGATTCCCAACAGACAGCCTTTTAAAATGGAAATTTACGTCATCTCTGCTGCATGCAGGCACATCTATTCATGACCTCTCAACCTCCTACGGCTTTATGCATCAAAGGGAACCCTAGATCCCCACAGCAGTTCTTTCTACATATCCCGCTGTGGGGTTATCCACAGTGGAAAGGGCTCCTCTTACCTGTCCTCAAACACCAGCTTGGATCTCTGAGACTTGGAGCCGTCTGTGGAGAGTGGAGGCACGGCCAGCTGGTTATCACAGCCCTTTGAGGATTTCTCCTGCAGAGACAGCAAGTGAGAAGGAATAAAGTTTCGGGAAAAAGGAGCCTGGTGTTTGAAGTGAAGGAGAAAATGGAGAACAGGGAGATGTTTTGTTTTCTATGGAAACTTGGACATAAGCTACTGAAATCTATAATAATTTTGTGATAAGCTAGGCACAGTGTATATGAATGCTGGTTACACATGTTCTCATCTACATATGAGAATGTTGTACACAAACGTAAATAAAGTACACACACACACATCAAGCAATGCTCTCAACCACTCCCCTTCTTTCCATAGCAACTTTTTTTTAAATATGCTTGCCTCGTTATTCAAAGTCCCCCGAGGGAGACACACTAAACAGTTGGCAAACATGACGAAAGATTGCACTGACACTTTCGCAGTAATCACAGTGCTTGCCAGGTATTCACAGACGCAGCATGTTGATAAGGTTACCCACACTCACCTTGCCATCACGTGTGCTGCGTCCCTTGTCCTCTCCTTTTCTGTGTTTGGAGGTGGAGTTGCCCTTGGTACTGTGGCTCCCCTCCTTTCCACTTCCTGTCCCGCTGGACAGAGAGGTGGACGACTGGCTGATTGTCCTCTTCCGACTCGGATGCTCTGCCTTTGGCGTCCGCTGAAGACCTGACATGGAAGGAGAGGGGACTGGCTCTTCTTTCTTCTCCAGAGATCTCTTAGACCTGATGGCAGATAATATGTACATTTTTTAAGGCTAAATTTGTCAGTCCACAAAACAAAATATTAACACTTAAGGATTAAATATAGACTTTGCAGGGAAGGATTATTTCCTAAGAAAATAAGAGATATCATAAGAGCAGATGATAACAGCTGTCTGCAATGTAATAAACATTCTAAGATGAATTGTCAGAAATGGGTAGAAGACATCTGGCAAACTTCATGTTCCCTGCAATAATGAAGCACTGTTGTCACACGAAGTGCGCCAAATGTTCACAACCCTCTGGTGTGCAGAGACTTTACTGTGAATAATAATCAGAAAGAAAAATAAGAATACTCACTCTTTACTGCTGCTTTTATGATGAGATAGAGACTTATCCTCAAGCTTGCATCGCTTGCTCTCTGGCTTGGTGCCTTCTTCATCATTCTAAAGATATACAGAACACAGAATATTAAATGCGAAGACACATTTAAGCTGTACTCAGATTCGGTGTCTGTACATGTCTCTATGGCAACTGACCCAAGGACATGACAAACCCAGCAATTGAGCTTAAATTTGCCAACTAGCACTTCAACTCTTAGGAGGTACAGTACAACCTTCTGCAAGTGCAAAATGTTCTTCTTCTAAAATCACCGTCACATCTAAAGATATGACTCGTATTACTTAGATTTTCAACCTCTTACTCTGGTTGTTTCACAGCAATGAAACATTAATATTATCTTCAAAAAATAAAAATAAAATTACAAAATCATCATCTAATGGCAGAAATTCCAGACCTGGATCACCACCAAAATATAATCAATTGTTCCTTGGCTTAAAGGCAGTTTTTGCTTTAATGGAAATCTCTTTATAAGTTACTGTAGATATCCTGATGGGATAAAAGGTGAACTGAAATGGGGTCACGATTTCCTTGATAGATATACTACTAAGAAAAATCTCAGTGAATGTTTGATAAGTGTGAAAGATCAAACTGAAACATTGCATTACATAAACAAGAAAAACTCAGTGAAAACACTAACCGGCCTTTTTCTCGCTTCAAAAGAAGTGAAACAGGACTTGAATTAAAACACAGTCTGGTATTTTGCCCTATCAGGTCCCATACCTTGTGTTTCCTCTTGGTCTTGCTGGAGCTCTTCTCAGAGTTCTGCTTGCTGAAGTCTTTGCTGTCCCTGTCTAGAGAGTCGTCCCTCTCCACTTTTATCTCCGCAGGCTCCTTGTAGGGCCGCCCTGGGATCCTAGACAGCAAGTTGAGATCTGTAGGAAATGGGGAGGAAAGGGAAGGGTAGGATACGGTTTAGTTTGGTCCAAAGTAAAGAAAAGCTTCAGGAGTATGTAAAGTAAGTGCATAGAATTAGGTGGGAAATTGTATATTAATTGTATAAGACCTTTCTGGCAAAGTGGACTGACCTATTTTCACTAGTAAAACCTGCTGCTGTGGTTGCCTTGCTGGGTAGCGCTCATCAGGATCACTGAGTGGAGACAATAGCTCTTTCTCCTCCATTGGAGAAAACACACACACAGGCGTCCTGATGCTCTCTGTGTACTTGGGTGTTTGAGATGAGGACGGGATGCTGTCATTCCCCTCAGAGTCTGACGACGAAGAGTCTGTATCGACAAATTCACGGGACTTCTGACAAGTCTTGGTGGGCGCCTTGGCCTTACGTTTATCTGCAGTGGTGGTGACGGCAGCTGCGGTGGGCCGTGGGGATGATTTAGGCTCTTTTTTGATGCTTGGTTTACGGGAACCCTTGGTAGCAGCTTTGGGCCGGTGAGGAGGTATCTCTGGAGCCGGCTCACTCTCTACTCTCAGACCTCCCTTTGGTTCCTCCACCACTGGGGGCTTCTCAGACTTTTTAGGCTGTTTCTTACCCACAGGCCTTCGGTTACCCGTGCTGCCCTCACTCTGGGCGGGGGATTTTTGCCGTCCACGGCCACTCTCACCGCCCTTTTGCGCTGCCCGAAGGTCCCTGCTTGGGGCGGGTGCTGATGAGTCTTTTGACCCCCCTCCTTGGCTACCATAGCCGCGTCCTGAGCTGTTTTCTCGGCTGTCTTTCTTGCACTTGGTTGGAACATTATTGTTGTCCACTGGAGAAGCTGGGGAGAACTGCTTGGCCTTCTTGAACCAGTTGTCCAGCTGCCATTTGTTGGCCATTGGCTGTTCAGGCTGAAGGGACGAAGAAGAACAAAAAGAAGTCAGACATTGTCTTAAGTGAGTAAAAATGTATACACCTATGATACCTAGATTAAGCACTACCCCAACCCATAAGCAAGGACACAGTTAGGAATATTTAGAACACTTTATTACAAAGTTACTGTTAAGTCATTACTTCAGGAGAGGCGGGCCGCGGGTGCTCATTGGCTTCGCTGTCCGTCGTGCTGCTTTCGCTCTCGCTGTCGGAGCCTGAACTGCTCTCTGAGCCGCTGTGGCTGCTGGAGTCATCCCTCGATGGCTCAGCTCCTTCACTATTATTGCTGTCACAGAGAAAGGGGAGAGTTAAACCACATTATATTGTGTACAAAAGGTGTATAGTATATTTCAAACTGTGGCAATCTGAGGCAATATGTTTGATCTCAAAACTTCACGTGAGGATTTAATATCATCAATATGCCAATCATTCTTAACCACGATATATATGTCAGCAATTTTTTTTTTATCAGTTATCTACCCAATTTGTAATTTACCTGCTGTGTTTTTCAGAATTGGAAATTTGCCTCACACTGCAGTGCCTGTCACTACTAACACATCACTGTTGGATTTGGGATAGTTTCAAGTGTAAAGGGGGGGGGATGTTGATGCTGTCCCCCCCTAGACTCCTCTGCACAGGTGTCCTGACCAACCAGCTACTACAGCAATTAGG
Organism: Scomber japonicus; assembly: GCF_027409825.1. NCBI lineage: Eukaryota > Metazoa > Chordata > Actinopteri > Scombriformes > Scombridae > Scomber > Scomber japonicus. The sequence continues at coordinate 12,509,496 of NC_070590.1, read as the reverse complement.
GCGAGTGAGCGAGCATCAAGCTGCACTGACAGGTAGTTTTTTTTTTAAATCAATTGTTAACATATTTTGTCAAATTTCAGGACCATGTGAAGTGTATTTCTGATCAAACAAAAAGTCCACAATTTTTTACATTGTCAGTGCTAAATTAACAAACACATAGCAAAACAATATTATATAAGATAATTAATTATTTGAAATACAATTAGACCAAAAACAATGCAAATAATACTATCTTCAAATGTCAAATTTAAGTCTGTCCGGCTGAGGTGATGATTTTGAGGCCATTTTGTTAGATTGTGCCATACATGAGGCAACAAAATGATGACTGGGGAGAAGAAAATTATGAGGAAAAAGAAGTTACACAACTCTTTGCAAACTAAATTTAAGATAAGGAACTGCCGTAGCCTCAGTATTATTATTCAAGTCATTGCTCTTTGGCAGAGTCTCAACAGAAAAGAAATCCATACAAGTTTGACAAAAGTCCATTTTTTGTGCTCTACCTTGCTGATGTGTTTCTTGAGGTATTCTTGGCAGGGTCCTGTTCTCCATCACTGTCCTCACTGCTGCTTAGCTTGAGGTCATCTTCAAGCATACTGAGATACGGGAATGAATCACAATTAAATCTCAATTATTTGTGTTTTATTACAGCCGTACAACTGCTGCAGTTTAAGACCGCTTCCTGTGTCCACATCATTCCTGCATGTAGAGTAACATCACCTTACTTTACTTTGTTGTTTGAGTACTCAGCTTTATGCTGTATGAATCAATACTAGGAAAACTGCACGTATTTAGTTAGAATAAAAAAGGAAGAAAAGAGGAAAGGATGATGTACTTACGTTGGCTGGTCATCGCAAGCTTTGGACTGGTGGCTGCTGGAGCTCTTGGAAGAACTGCCTCGCTCTGAAAACACAGAAAAACCTCATGATCAATAAGTCTAAACATCAGAGAGATACACATTCCTCATCCATTTGTGAGGATAATTGGGTTCAGGTTTGAATTTGAAATGATACTCACTATGTCCGCTGGGAAAGGTGTGGGAGTCCTGAGGTGAAAACAAACAAACAAAAAATTCAGAATTTTCATGATCCTGTTTTTCCTCTACATCATATACCATAATATTATTTGTCTTAAAACATCTGATGATGATGAGAAAACCGCAAAACAGACTTCTTCCTCCATGGGTTTGTGGCTACTTATATTTACATGCAAGCACAAGCTTCCTTGTGTAACCACCAAAACTTACAGCAAAGTACTTCAACATTTCTAATCGCATTAATAAATAATGTCTCATCACTTCAAGTTCCAGTCAGAAGCAAAACCAAGCTTCTCTGGTTTGATTATGTGTGTTATGAAAGGTCTATTTGCACCAGACAAATGTAATAAACAAATAATGAAACCTTATTAATTCATCAGGACAAATAATCATTTGAATCAAACCGTAAAAACAGGCACCGGTTTTATGCTGACCTTCGTGGGGAATGGAAACTTGGAGGGTTCTGTTTTGCAGGGGGTGTGGATGGCTGTGAGCGGAGGGGGCCATGATTGAGTCATTTCCTGAAAGAAAAACACACACACACACACACACAGGGAAAAATGTGCAAATGAGTTGTAAGATGCCAGTAATGCAAAACGCTCTTTCATTGACTCAAGGCTGAAAGGCTTTTCTCTGAATACTTGTGCTGAACTGGTGACCTGACAGAGGGACTTTTTCGCAGTACACAATTATGTACATACCTTCAGAATCTCGTCGACACAGTTAGCGTCACCAGATCCCTAAAGACAGAAGTATCACACTTAGCACGTGTTCACAAACAACACCATGTCAGATCAGCAGGTGGGCAGCGGCTTCCATTTTAAAGTACAATCAGTCTATGGGCCTTTTATGAGACCTACAAGTTCAGTCAGACCATGTGTAAACATGCCGTAGGTAATTCAGTGATTACATCATTATGAATATATGCTCCAAACATAAACAGTGCTCTGCCATAGTAAATCTATAAATTCTACATGCAAGCTTCAGTACTGTAGATTTATATGCTACATAAACACACAGTAATTAATGTGTGCAGTGTACATAAGCTGGAGGGTTCAGAATAAATTAAAAATACAAAGAAACTGCACCAGCAGAAAGCCTGTAGCTTCAGCCTTACCTCTACAGGCTGTGAGGGGATCTTGAGTTTGGAAAGCGAGGCCTTGCCATTGGACTTCATCTCTCCCATGGTGCTGCTGTGCGACTGTCCACTGTAGCTTTCTGCTTGTGAGCTCTTGGGTTCTGCCGTTTCCTGGCCGTCCATAGGCCGCACATAGGCTGTGGGCTTTTGCTGCATGGAGCCGGGCTTGGACATGAGAGATGGGGGAAAGGCCTGACTCGAGTGCTGTCCAGTGGGGAAAGAAGTGTGAACCCGTGAGGGCGAGTCCCAGTTGGCCTCTCTGTCTCGCGGGGACTTGGAACGGTAACGCTCCTTGCTGTGATGCTGCTCAGCAGACAAGGAGCTCCGTGAGTGGCTGTTGCTGCTGGAGGAACTCAGCGAGCCCTTCGCAGGACTCGACGTGTGAGACTTGGAGTGCTCTGACCCTCCGCTGTGTTTACTTGACTTCTTTTCCCGCACTTCTCCGTGTCTTTGGCTACTACTGCTGCTGCCGCTACTCCCTCCGTTGCCCCTCTGGCTACCGTGCCCACCTTGGAGTCCTGAGCGTTTCTGGGACTGAGATGAAGATCCACCTGCTGCGGGGCCAACAGGAGTCCACTTGCTGCTCTGGCTGCTGCCACCGCTACGCTGGTCCCCACCAAACAAAGGCGGGCCTGATTTCTCCTCTGAGGAAGATGAGCTGTTAGAAGGTTTACCAAGCTTTGGAAGTGTGTCACCAATCGGCTCTTTCATCTCGTCGTAATTGCCCAGCATGCTCTGAATACGGCTGGACAGTTTATCTTCCTTGCTGGACTGCAAGAGAGAAGCAGAGAATGTGGGAGGAAGAGGTGGGGCAGAGGATAGTGTAAGGACGAAGAAAAAAACAAGACAGACGGAGAAAGAAGAGACAGAAATGAGAAAGGGAGAGGGGGGAGAGAAAACAGTCATTAAGGACATGAGTTCAACATCGGGGTTAATTAGCTTCCATCAAAAACATGGAAAATGTATCACTCCTACTTACAATGAGTGAAATATGCTAAATTAATATAATAGAAACAAATTACATCCTAATCCCTCGTGTCCCCAGTTTTACATTTGAAATAGTCGAGAGAGGCCTAATCAGCCAATCACAGTTGGCTTGTTCAATGCTGGGCCCAGATCAGTCCACACCCATCTGTGAACGCAGATAAGGATCTACTCGTAGTTCAAACACTGAGGTTAATCAATCACTTCGAGGCCACGAGTTCCAGTCGACCTGCTTACAACCGGCCCGTGACAGACGTCTGTGCAGAATATCCAGTTACACACAGCGGGTGAGGAAACACAAACCGTTATCTGTAGCAGGAAACTAGCTTGGTCACAACATGCCCTCCACTACCGCCTACTCACATGGCCCGGCTCGCATGTGTGTGTGGTTGACAGTGTAGTATCACTAGTCTTTCTTCTTAAGGGGTTGATTTGGTTTCACTTTGTAGTACAAACATAAAGGATGTGCCTTATTTTGACTCTATGAGACTTCAAGCGGAAGAGAAATAACTTCCTTTTTTTTAATAAAGCCTGACTAGTATTACAAAAGGAGAATATTACACACATATTGATGTATGCTGGCAGGTAATGTAATGAACAAACAGGGCTCTAAGTACACACAAGTGCAAAAAAAAGTAAATTTGGATCATTAAAACGTGTCTTTCAAACTTTTTGTTTATACAGTCTTTGCAACACACTGTTGTGTCTGTTACCCCAAGAAAGTTGTACTCTGCTGTCATAATATATGTTTAAAAAAGCATGAGAATCAGAATTCTTGTTTTTGACAGTGTTGTGCCTGAACGCGTTCAATGAACGATCGTTCATGAACTCGTTCATATTTTGGGCGAACGTGAACTGAACGTACTCTATTTCTGCCTGATGAACATTATTGTGAACGCGTTCATTCTGGCGTTGGTGAACGGCACTCTCTCACAGTTTAACTTTGTTTAAGAGAGTTCCAGATTTCCATAGAGCCTTCCTGGAGAAAACCCGGCTAAAACACACCGTAAACAGGCCTTAATATGTAGCAGAAAAAACACCCAATCTGGCAACACCAGCCACCACAGAGTCTCACCGCTGCATGCGTCATCAAAATGCAAAGCATGGAGGCAAAGACTAATGAAGGGTCACTACCTCAGACCATTAATACAGCATCTTCGTATGATTACTTAAACAACTTGAAATCTGACGCATAGTTTCAGTGTTAAAACTGATCAAATAATTGCTGTCTGTGGTTCTATATGGGCTGTGGCTATCATTTTGAAAAATAATAACTCGCAGCAACAAATTGAAAAAAAAGAACTATGAACTAGTTCATGTAGAAAGTGAACTTTTCCAACACTGGTTTTTGGGAACTTTTAGATTCTCAGGGACATCACCTTCATGCTGACCGGAGATACCTCATTCAAGTTTTGGTCCCTGGTCATGAGACAGCATTTTCCTGCTGGCCAGGAGTTATCCTTTTCAACAATTTAAAACTTATAATCCCACAACAGCAGACGACAAAGGACAACGCACCGATTTCCACTTCCTTCACATGAACTAAATGCCGTCTTGTTGTATACGAAAATTACAAACTAAGTCAACCGTTTTAATCTGTTGCCTGTCTAATTTACTTAATCTCTGCGGTTGTTAAGAGGCAGTGGAAATACAAACATGAATGCGCCTAATGGATTTTTGATTTCCTGAGTTATTTCCTTTGCTTTGTTTCTGGGAGTGCTTCTTGGTAAAATATAATTGAAAAGGCCGATTTGATATTATCACATTAGAGTACTTGATTTAAAAAAAAAAAAATGCATTCATGTACATTTTGTATGCACAACATCAAGTAAGTGTATATATATTTATTTTGTTGGGCACTAATTTTCACCAGATCTTTTTGTGTTCTTCATTGTGTGCAGCTGAGTTACAAGTCCATGAACCCTGCACCATAAAAACGTTACTGCTTTGCTGGTCTACATATGGGAGGCCACAGCTGCAGCTGTGTGCACACATGGCCTTTAATGCAGAACACAGTAAACTTCCACTTAGTGAAGCATGACAGAGAGGAGAGAAAAAAGTCAAACTGCAGCTTACATAAGACCCAGACATGCAGGAGACAAAAGATACAAAGTGTAGAAAAAGCCAATGACTCAAACAGTTGGTTTTTCTCCACATTTCTTTTGTGCTAAGTCACCACCTTTTCCACAAAAGAAGTAGAACTGATCTTCAGATAGGAGAACCAACTTACAAAATACTTGATTATTTGCTACGAGGGTCTTTTTTTCCTTTGCAAAGGCCAAGGACTTTCCTTTCTTCAAAGTAAGCTTTTTATTGTGGGCCAAAACACACAGGCCAGCACTCATCACTCACCTCTGTTTCCCTCTCTATTCCCAACCTGTCAGGACACATTCCTCACTGCTGTTTTGATGGCTAGCTCAAGCTAAGGGAGAGCAGCCACTTACCTCTGCTTAAAGCTGGTTAGTGGCAAAGATTAGACCAGTAGAGAGAACTCAAATCCTCTTTACAATTGTTCTGGCCAGACGGGAGCTGTCCGGCCTATAACTACACTGCGTGTGTGTGTGTGTGTCACAGCATGAGGAAGACACAGGAGGAAGGGGGAAGCTGGCGTGTTCTTCTGTTTACTTTCTACAGCTGGACTACAAAGCATCTAACTAGAGGCTGGTGCTGTCTAGTTTGTGCAGAGCAGGTCAATAGCTCACTCTCTGACAGATTTAATTGAAGGCACAAATGGTCGAAATAGCATCTGATAACGTTTTTTAATACCTATGATTAGCGTAACCAAATGCTGTGCTGCATACATATCAGTCAATTACATCGCCTGGACTGTCATTGTCAGTAAAACCTGTTCAGACTTGTAACATGAAAACAGCTCCTGCATGAGTATTAAAACACATCTTGAGTTAACCCCTTTTTAAGCCTTCATCACACAAACTATAAACAAAACCAAGACAGGAATATCTTGACTTTTAGGGGAGAAAACTTTGAAAAACTAATCAACTAACAACCACTTTTGTTTTTCAGACTGATGTATGAATGAAGACAAATGAACATTACAGGAAGCGTACACACAGGTGTGAGGAATGACAACAGGAAAGGGTTCAAAATTTTGCCACAGAAGCCTAAATCTAAACATTCCTCTTAGCAGTTTAACAAAGCAGAGACGTGACGTTTTTAAATATGTGATAAGAAAAGCATTTATCCAGGTAGCACGCGCAGTTCTCACTTCCTGTCACTGTTACGGACTCTTCTGAACTGACTAATGAATTACATGTCAAAAGTGAACGCGAGGTAAACCAACTTACCACTTTGTAAGGTTCAGGAAAGAGAGGGGAATTTGCTGGAAAGGCCTCGCCTCCTCCCTGCTGGATTTCTTGATTTCTCCTTTCTCTTTCTTTCATTCGGAGCACATTCCGGTCCTCACGGTTCATGTTGCTAATAACACAAACAGAACAACAAGCCAACATCAAAAACAAGCAGGGGAGCAACAATTAAGAGACGTCTCATCTCACCGCTTCACAATGATGGCATTAAAAAGAACCAGCATTATGAAAGTGAGTCGTTCATAAAAAGGAAACACCTGACGAATCCAGAAGTTACGCAACACTCTCGGTCAAAAGTTGATTTTTCCTGCTATGATTTCTTAATTCTTAAATAAACGCTGAGCACAAGTCCAACTTTTCAGAACAGCTCATACAGTCAGACTACCATTATCACCCTCTATTATGAGTCACAGTTTTTTTTTGGTAAACCATCAGCATCATTAGTGAAAAACCCCACACATCATGAGTGGCGGGGATCACAAAGATAACCTGTGGAGAAAGTAGTCCCTAATAGGCTTAGGCGGATCTAGACACTGGGCCGTAGCCTACTTCTGCTGCAAACAATCTCCCGGTGCAGCTGGTCTCAGTAAATTTGTACCCCAGCGGAAACTGCTAGTGGCCATTTTCTATGTTGTCATACATTCAAATACAAAAGTTGATGTTGCTCATTTAACACCACGTGCTTCTTAGACATAGCATAAACCTATCAAACTAGCCTGTAGCCACTACAAATATATGTGTAAGACTGCAGGATAAACTGGTAGCTAAACAAACCTCTCTGCCCATATTGACATTCTGAGCATAATGTGTGTAGTCCAAACATGAAAAGGAGTTATTTCAGGGCAGAGTCCTTGTAAGCTAGAGAATGCATGGATTTTCATCAGAGGAGCAGACGCCATCAAATGTATGAACATGTAATGAAAAAGCTTAACGTAAAGAATTTTGCCACTTGGATTATTAAAAACATGAGTATTCATACAGAACGTGTGTGTGTGTGTGTACATTAGGAACAGACAGCCCGACAGAGAAACAAAAAAATGACTCATCTCATATGTGCACCTTGTTAAACAGAACGCAGCTACAGAAACAAGAAAGAAGCAAATTATCTGCCAGGCGTGTCGCCTCTCGGTTTTACTCGACAGCTTCAGGCTCTGCCAGTAACAACAAAGATTTTAAGTCTGTTGACAGAGTACAATTAGGCAGCACCCACCCAGCCTCCTCCTAGATTATTAACACAATACACAAGGGTATTTTCAATTGTCAATAATTAAAAGTGGAAAGATGAAAAGAAGCAGATGGACTTAACTGTTTTCAGAAATGTAAAAAAAAACAACATTACATAAGACTTATGAAAGGTAGACAAACTCAACTACATATTCAAAGTTTACTGGAAGGATTCACTCTTACATGAAAACTGATCAGGTCTAGTGAAGACATGGGAAACTGAGATATAGTCACATTGAACGGTGTAGACTAAACACAGCCACTTTTAAAACAACTTATCAGTAAGTTTACATCATTTTCCAACCCACCTCTTCACCAAGCCTCTGGCTGTTTTACATCATCAACGCCACCCAGCTATGACTCATTAGGCTACTTGATTTACAATCTATACCTAGGCTACATTAAAACTGAGCTCAGGATGCAACCAAGGTCATAAACAATGCAGGGTGTTTGAGAAATACCATTAACACCGGTTTTATCAGCAGAGGTGTAAATCAAACATTGTTTAGACTATCCATCATCCATCATCCAGACATCCAACACCCCCACCCCCCCTGCTGTTACTCTCTCTGGAGTTGATTTGACTAACAGCACCACTAAGAAATAAGCTTAGGTTATTTACTGTGAAAAAAACTTAACTTTCACATAGTAAAGAATGACAAATAACAAGCTGGCTGCGACCAGACTGACCACAGATAACTGTGTACTGACAACGACTGCAGCTAAACTGTGTGAAAGCCACATTCTAGTGAATTCTGCTGGATGTTAGTTATTTTGCCAACCGTGCCACCAAGCTGACAAATACCAACTACCCTTTCAAAGTCTTTGATTCTATAAATGTTGTCTGTGGTCTAAGACTGTCATGCACTGCAAGTAGAGCTCTCTACATTTCAAAATGGTTAGACAAGTAATGAAACTAAGCCATTAAGTGCCCAGAGGGCTTAAAGTATGCTACATGTAAATGTAAATGAGCCTGTCGGTGTCACTTTTGGAGTGGGGCTGAATGTATGAATGGGCCACTAAGAGCACAGTGCTTAACAATCAAAAGCCCCAGGCACTGAATCTTTTGTAAACACTGCTCATGTCCATTCTGCCCACCTAATTGACCCACTCTGTTGGTTTTTATTAGTTGAACAGGGGGTTACACCCTGTAATATTGTTGTGCAGCACTTAAGACAATCATCAAGCAGAGAAGCTACATTTTCTGTCATTGGTTTCAACATTACCGTAGCATCAGTAGTCTCGTTTCCATTCATGTATTTTGGTGCACATTTGAAAAGGATCACATTCAAAAAAAAAAAAAAAAAAAAAGGTTTTATGCCCACTTGAGCTCATTTAGTCACTTTTAAAAAAAATAATAATTCATGCTCCAAATGGGAGAAAGACATTGTAGGAAAAGTTCTAATGCAGCGAACATTTAACTCACATAACCTATCAGCTGTCTCCGCTGTTGACGTCTTCCCAGCCAAAACCAGCTGACATAAACAACAATTGCAAACCTGGCCATTTGAGAGAAATTCCTTAAGACCTCTCGCCATTTTTGTCTTGGCGGCAAGTTTTCTTTCGGGATCACAGACTTTATTTCTTCTACTGTGTTTTGTAACGGAACGTAGTCTACTTCAGACAAAACTACACTTAGCTCCAAACCAGTTCACAGAAACGCACCTTACTCTCGCCCCTTTTTGCAACATCGCACAGGTTTACTTAAAATTCGCTCAACATTAGCTGTATCACGGCAAATGGTAGTGTTGAGATCCCCGCCAGCGAGGAGTCATGAAACTCTAAAGTCTAGTGTATAGAAGAGAAAAGTGCGATTGTGCTTTTCAGTAAATAAGGAAGTGCATGCCAGTATCTGATCAAAACATGTGTCGTGGTGTCATGGTGTGACTACAGTGAATATAGAGAAGACCAGCCTCAGTACTCAAACTCATTTGGAGAAGCCAGTCAAAACCCAGCTTAATAACATATTTCTATCAATTATAACACGTTTCTGTAAACATTTCCACTCATGGAGCTTGACCCTATCAATTATAATGAGTAAAGCCACAAAATTCATATATTAAACTCAATGAGAGAAATCATATGACTGAGTACAAGTAAATATGAATAGTAGTGGAGAATGCCAAATTTTGAGAAGTGGATTGTGGGAATAGTGTGCAGTGAACTGATCTAAACATGAAGAACCGGTCAAGAGACACGCTTTCTATTTCAACTTATTGATTTTTAAACTGCTTGTTTTCCACATTGTCAACATATTTGTGCATTATTTGCAAGTGTGAATAAAAAAGCATGTCTTTGCATGACAACAGACAGCAGAGGAAACAGAAAACTTTAATCACTGCTCAGAAGTCCTTTTCATGGAATAAGACTGTCTAACGTAACACAGGCTCTACTGCAGTATGGTTGAAGGGATGTCCCCCGTCACAGTCATAATGTCCCACAATCATCGGATGCCAGATAGTATCTAAAACTTACTTTCACATTTAATCTTTGAAGTATCTGGAGTAGACCAGTCAAGCGAGGCTCAATCAAGCAGACAGTTCCATCCTTTTTCTGAGGAAAGTAACTGAGATTGTGGTCTGCAGAAATAAGACATGACTCAATAACCACAAACTCAGCACTGTGTACTTGTAGCCTTCAGGAAAGCCATGCACTAGTGTCTTGTTCCTACATCAGACCAGTTTGGAAAATACTCACGACAAGCAACCTTTAATTTCTATTTTATCCGTTTGATTGCATGTTGGAGGCATAGATCCTGAGAGAGCCTCTGTTTGAGTGTCTGGCTGAGCCTACGTGCAAGGCCTGAACTCCACAGAGCTGATCAGTTGCCAATATAGTAATGTTGCTAAGTTAGACTGATTCAATAAAGAAAAAAAAAACTTACCTAAGCAAATTCCTTCTTCTACAACATGAGTTTAAATGGTATTTATATATCAAAGTGTAATGGCCAGCTGGGGTTATTGTAATCAGTCAACAGTGTGCTGGACTGAAAAGGTCAAAGTCTGCAGAGTTGAAAAGGCAGATCACTCTGTACCTAAATTAATCAGCTCATCTGTCCCTTTCTAACTCACAACATGAACACAACACCACAACATAACAGCCAGGCCGCGTCTTCAACAAAAGTGAAAAAAGGGAAGAACTGATGGTTATCTGAACACCATCAAAACAAGATTGGGCTTCTGTGACAGGCATTACGTAAGGCCGTCCAAAAAATATTTCAGTGTGACTTGTACAACAAAGTGAAAAAAAAAACAAAAAAAGAGAGTGCTTTATTCTTCCCAGGAACCGAGAGAAATAACTGAAGCAGCCAACTAGTTGTGGATTTCTTACCCTGACTGAGAGGCCATGGCCCCAACCAGTGAGACATTGGAAGAAGGAGGGAGGAGTGTTCAGAGGATCTCTCAGGGATTCAGAAGTATTCTCCTCATGGCTTGTCAGCCTATTTGTACGCCAGCCTCCTTCACTGAAGACGACCTGGCCTTTTTGTCTGTATCTGTGGCCGTCCAGCTGGAACAGTGTTAACTACACTTTTCTTTACTCGATTCGAAGGTACAGTGTATTTCCTTGGAGTGGAGACAAATCTGACTCAGGGAGGGGAGGTGACTGCTCTTCTCGGGAGATACCACGTCGGCAAACAGCGGGGGTAGTCACATGCTAGGTGAAGCCTAGGGGAGCCGCAGCTTTTGTTTCTGTGGTGTTTTGAGGTTAAGCATGTGTGGAGACCAGGCGAGGTGAAAAGAGGCTGGGGGTGGATAAATATGAGTGGTGTGTTTGTGTGTATGGGGGGTTGGGGAGAGGGGGGGTTGTGAGTGCTGAGAGTGAACGTGAGAGAGAAAGATAGGATGAAAGAGATTTGGCTTGTCTTCTGTCCACATCAGTGCCAGACAGTCCTGGTGGTGTCTCTTGACTTAAAAGCGAACAGTGCTGTGGGCCAAATCTAATCCTCAGCTAGTAGGAAAAACTGCTCGGTGAGAAGCAGAGGAATCTTTTAATTAAAGTTAATTAAGCGTATTAATTATTGGCAGGAAACGTAGCATAAGCACAATGCTAAACATAAACAACAAAGCATAGTAACTATGATGACGAGGAATTCAAGCCTCCCGTAATACTGGAAAACATCTGGTTATTTACTATGGATGCAACTATTATAGATTTTGATGGTATGATTATAGTCTAGGGGGAAAAATCATGGTTTTACAATTCACTTATTTCACAATATAGATGGATAAAGTCACGTTTTATTTTGAAGAGGGAGCATAAACACAAACTTTGCCAAGGATTATGTAACAGTGGATTGTAGCAGCGGGCTGAAAGTGATCAAGAAAAATGACAAATAAACCAGACCAAAGATGAACTTCTACTGGACATAGCAGTAATGACTTTAGATGATTTCTAATATTCAAATTAATGTATTTTAATTATTGTTACTAGTATTATTATTGTTATTATTATATGATTAAGATGAACTCATCCATGCATATTTTAATTCATTTTAATCATCTATTTTCATGTGGCATGAGAACATCCTTTCTATTATCGTTTGATTTTTTTTGGCAGTTTTAATAAAACGAAATAAAGAAATTGAGAATACCTCTTATACAGATGTTATTTGTCACTAAAATTCAATTAATTAGATCCCATGGTATAGTGCTAGAATCACACCTGGCATACTTAACTACTCAACACAGATGCGAGGATGCAACAGGATGTAGATGGTTGCACTGGAGCCTTTGAGGAGATGACGTGCTGTTTTGGTGAGCTGTAAATGGTGCAGTGCTCCTTTTTCCTGCTTTGTTGGTTGCAGGTAAAGCACTGAAAGCATCACTTTTAACTCACTGTTAACATTACTTGATTGTAAGTTAAATATTTATATTTAATTCCCTACCAACTCAATATTTCATTAAGTAACTTGCCACTAAAGTAATGATTTTTTAACTTAGTTATTACTTACTTAGTGTATTACCTTCACTTGAGTGTGTATGATTAGAGGGTGATCTCAAAGTTGCATTAAGTTTGAGTCGTTGGATCTTTTAGCAGAAACTTTTCTTCAGCAAGTTTTACAAATTGTCTCCTTGAATGACCCCCTGGTCATCCTTTATGTGTCCAAAATACTCCCACACTGATGATTAACAGCGTTTTTTTTAGCGCACGCACCGCTTCAGTGTAGGATGCCCTCCACATTCTTGTCTCCTTTAGCTAAACAAGCCCCCTCAAACATAAATAAGGCGTTTCGACCTCATGACAGCATGTGTAACTTTGCGTGCCTGCAGTCTGTTGGTCGCACCTATGGACAGTTTTTTTTATACATAACTGTACAATTTTGTTTACTTTTCCTCAACTGTTGTTCTGGAAAAATTACGTACCATAAAAGGTTTTTTGAGAGTGAGATCAGAAACACTACCCTTCACGATTACAAAACAGTTACATTTTAAAAGGTTAATAGTAAAATGGGTACATTTCTCGATTAATAAGCCTTAGTTTTTTCAATTAATCAATTAATGGTTTGATCAAAAACCTATCATTCGATTTAAAGTCAAATATGACAAAGAAAAACATTAAATCAGCACACATGAGAAGCGGGAACCTGAAGAAGTTGGGCACTTTTGCTTGAAAATAAATTTAAATTTCTACTGATCCATGACTTGTTGCAGCCTCAGTATTGAATTGAAGAAAAAGTACAACTAGAAACAAGAGGAGAACAGGCTTAATGCAGTTAATCCCCACTTCAAGTTAAAACTCTAATTTAAAAAGAGCAAAACAAAAAAGAGGCATTTAAAAAAAAAAGATCATCACTAAAGAAATTAATCAGCCTGGGGAGTCGTATATAGCAGTATTAATTTATGAGACAACCTCCCAGGCCAATTAGGGAGAACATTTATTTGTCGGTGAAGTGGCATGGAGGGAGCAGTAAGAGCGAGGGGAGCAGATCTCACCTCTCTCTGAGAATGGAACGGTCCACCCCGTCCCATAAAAGGAGATGTTATTTTACACCACAGGGCCTCTCCTCCATGTGATGTCACTGCGCTCAGTAAGGCCCAGCCAACCAGGGCCCGTCTTTCCGTCAACAACCTCCCTCCCTCCCCCACAATGCCGAGCACAGGGCAAAGCACCAGCACAGCCCGTTAAAGAGACAGCGCGCCGTTTCCGGCAGTCAGGTTGTAACAAAACAGGACACATTTTCATCAGCTGCGTATGATGATGACATGCTGACAAATGTGTTATCATTGCACGTCAGGAGGATTTTATCTGCTACAAAAAAAGTGACATCCTCACGCCATTTCACTTCTGGTATCTGTCTGCTTGTTTCCTGTCATGTTCAGGGTTGATTTGCACGTTTCATGACTTCAAAAGCATGCTTAGATGCCCCTACATATAATTATAAGGGTTGGTAGATAAAAACAGCTCACTCAACTCATTCAAAACAGATTTATGGCTGACCATCTTTGCCTGAAAGCGTACTTAATTGCCATTCTGTTTGTCCATATTGTAAATGTATCTTCTACCTCTGTTTACATTGTATGTACAGTATCTGTTGCAAGTCTATTAGTCCTGGAAGAAGGCTTTCCTCTTGTCGCTCTTTCTGGGAACTCTCCCTCTATCCTGCTTAATGTGGAGTATTTCTGTGTGATGATTTGAATTGACTGGTAATCATTACCTGTTCTTTTTTTTAGACTTTTAAACATCTTCTGGAAATCAACTTCCTTCCTTTTAAACCATCTCGTTATGATTATAACTTCTTCTCATGACACAGTTTCATCCTCAAGATCTTAGTCTTCTAGTTTAATCTCTCCAGCACATGCTTTGAATTATGAATGCCTGCTTTTACTCAATCACTAAGGACTTAAACTGCAATAAAGTACTAAAATATTAAGATAACTGTTTCCCCAAGACCCCTATTTGTTCCAAATATTTCACAAAGAGGAACAAGTATAACATGTACTTTTCATATGTCTGTTGCTTTACTGTGAAGCACTTTCTGTTCTATATAAATAAACCTTTCATAATCTTTATGATGTGCTGTTTAATAGTTGATCAAGAGAACTATCAGAACTATTAAAGCAAAGGAAATAAAAGAAGACATTACATACGTGACACAAAATGATTAAGCCTAGGATTGGAAAACTCCCTTTGACTCAGTTTATAGTCATCTCATTGGGAAATATTTGAAATGTGCCGCTTATCTTTAGAACTCATCAATTCAAAACTTCTCTAGCTGCACTGAATCATCAAGGGTCTGATGTGTTTATGATCAGTGCCAATGTTTTTGGAAATACTTGAATCTAAAACACAGCTTTTCTTATCTCTTCTCCCTTTGTTTAAATTCAAACCTGTGTGGAGCAGCCAGCTATCAATGATATAAACTCCATTTATTTTTATAAATAGAAACAGGATGCTCCCCTTGGTTGATTTGATCAATAACTGGATTCATCAAGCAGAAAATGTAGCACCTAAAAAGCTTTACAGTAACAGCTGAACTGGCATCAAGCTGTATTTACTTATGTGAGAATATTGGACTTTAACACCTAAACAACTAGAATAAATTAGTTTATACAACAAAACTCAAAGCTACTGGCATTCATTTCATATACATGCAGTTTCCACAGAGTACTTTTATAATGAATCTGAACAACACATTCTCAGTAATGGGTACAGATGGGCAACCAGTGCCACCACCCCTGGTGTTTTTGAAGCAAACCTGCTGACTGCTGGCATTCCAGAGGGAGGGTCCGTTCAAATGCTGCAAACCTGCCTCATATAAGCAGCTGTTTGGGGAGAGGAGTGCTGAGAAGACCACATGCAGCTAAAACAAGGATCATATCAGAAATAACCTATTAAAAAAAACCTATTTGAAAACTCAGCAACTTTAAATCAACACTAAATCCTTAAAAAAATAAATAAATCAAATCACTCTCCTCAGGGAAATATTCAGTGTGGTAGAAAGACTATCGAATTCACACATTAATGTGCTTAATTTCCCTGCGTCTTTCATGATAAAGTATTTGGCTGTGGATGTTTGAGAAAAACAATCTCAAAATTAGGATTAGGTCTGCCTGTTGAGAAATCTTTAGTTCCTCCTTTAGTAAAAAATAAATAAAACAAAAAAAAAAAAAACCCTTCAATATTTCTATTTGGCTTCAGATTAGCTCCAATTAACATATCAATACAGGACTTAGCCATGATTGGCATGTTCTCTAAACAACTGCTTCTATCTTTTCATTCAGGCAGGTCTGAAGCATTTGAACTGACTCACTGTGTGGAATGCCTCCACTCAGCAGGCGTGCTTTATGTGAATCAGAGGGAGCCGCTGGTATTTACCAATCAGGGCCCAGTGCATTTACTCTTCTGTGTTTCAAAGCTAATTAATCATATTAATTTAGCAGCTTTTTGTAATATTTGACATCCAGAAACTGCAAACTGCACTATGTCTGCATCTAAAAATGTCTTAAATAAAATCACTGTTAACATGATGTGCATGCGTTTGTAACTTTCTCACAACTTTTAGATTAACAATGAAGTATTTCGCCAGGTCAAATGCAATTAGATGTCACTGAGTTTTGCAATTAGTAATGAGCTAACTTGTTATATACTATACTGTGTCTTGTGCGCCTCACAAAAACAGTCTGATCATCTGTAGAAAAGTATACAGCAGATATAATTTAGCTGTAATCAGTTGATCAGTTGAATTGAAAAAACACAGCTCTCAGTCGCAGCTTTGACACAAACGGCACAATGTTAGGAGAACTTGTTTTCTGCCACATTGTTTAGTGGAACATGACACACAACCTGCAATTATGTTGGCAACGTTCCCAAAGAAACTGCGTCATTCAAGCTCTTTTATTGTGCGCACCAAGCCATGTCAGGAGGCTCAACACTTCTGAGCCCGACCCTCTTCGCCCCTATCTGAACCACGGTAAGATATTTTGCATTTTACAGTCACACCCTTGGCCAATATTGATTCAACATACGACAGTGCACAATGCAGCTACATTTTCAACCCCGGCGTGTTTTGACATGTTCGTTAAACTCAGGTTAAGTTAAGTTTGCATGAGCAAGCACAGTGAAGAGTGAAATTCAACCAGACGTGAAGAGTAAAACAAGCATAACAGTGATAACAATGATGAATTATTAAGAAATTAGATTATAGATAATTTTGTGCAGTTTAAGATATCTCCTCTAAAACAAGCTTTCAGGGAAACATTATTACAGTTTGCACATTTCTTTAATAACAACAACAACAGAAGAAGTAGGAGCAGGATCAGCAGTTTTGCAGGTGAGTGATACATAATTAGATTGGATTACTGAAGAAATAGCCAGTGTCAAAAGCATGTGTATTATATGCCTTGACTGTTTCTAGTAATTAACTGATTATTGGTCATCTGATCATCTGAGGAAAACTGCTTAAACTTTACAGATTCTTAAGTCTAAAATGAACAACTTTAAAAAAGGCACATCAAACCTTTCTTTCTCTGGTCATACAGAGCTCCTCTAAACTTTATTAGCCTTCTTTTAGCCTGAAGCATTAACCTACATGAAACGCTGCACTCAATAGTTCATCACTCACCCATAAGATGAATTAGCTGCTCCTTAGTCAAGGGTCATTTTACCTCCTAGAAAGTATGAAATGTGATCTATGCCACTGGAACAGAGGGGCTCGCGTAAATTCATTGCACCACAACGCAGTCAAAGAAAAATCACATGTGATGACAACAAGGAAAGTCAAAGATTAACCCAACCTGGCTGAAGAGTCATTGGGATTTCTTCACCATAAGGTAGTTTTCCATGTATCTGTCACAATGTTATTACTCACAGAGCAGTCCGAGCTGAATTTGACACTCGTATATCTGCCTGCCCACAAATAGGACCTTGCTAACCTATAGCTTACTACTCTGACCCTCTAAATAAACCTCTGTCCCTGCCCTCAAAAAGCAGTTTGATACTGTAGCCAAATGTGAACATCTTGAATGAAGTTACAGGCTGCTGACTAATTAAAGTGTATGATTCATAAAGTGGGTTCTTTACCATGTAGGTTTCCGTACTTCCTCTGAATAATAATATGTCTAAATCATCAGTCTTGTGACGCATCTAGTGCAAAGGTTGTGTGTGTGTGTTAGATAAATGATGACTTATTGTACTTCTCATTTTACTGTTCAGGATCCATCTCACTGTCCAGGATTTGACTGTTTATGATATGATCCACTTGTTATTGCAGGCAAACTGGCACTTAAACTGCTCTGAAAAATGTTATGCTGATGAATTTCAGAGCTGTTAATCAGAGGCAGTACTGCTCCTGCTGCAAAATAAAAAGAAGAAGAAGAAAAAATAAATCTAGACCAGTATAACAAAGCAATATCTCACAGAAGAGATCTCTGCCAGATCTGTGAAATAAAATGGCCTTAATGAGCTTCACCTCCTCGGGACTGTATAGCCACACGAGAGCTTTACTCACATCCTACAGAACAAAAGCTGAAGAACAGATGCATGAGGTCAGGACACGGTGAGTAGCATATTTTTCTGCTGTGTAAGCAACAGTACTGAGGGATAAAAAAAAAAAAAAAGAGCTGCCAATGTCTGATTAGATTTGGGCTAATTAAACTGGCAGACTCTAGAAGAGCCTTCAAACAACTTACTTTCCACAAGCATTTCTGTGTAAAGGGAAGAGGATTTGATTAGAAACTTGCAGGCCTGAGCCGAGGACACAATTAGCTCGCACTTTGGGTAGGATTGAAGAAAATACTGGAACCGCTAAAATGCTGTAGCATCCTTACAATAAAGAAACCAAGTGACTGCTATGACTGCACATATTAAATCCACTTCAGCTCTCAAATAGAGATGAAGATGAATGTGATAAGACAAGAAAAAGGAGGGACTGTTGAGCCACGGTTAATTCAAACAATGACTACTCGGTTTTAAAGAAGGCACTTCTACAACCTTCTACAATTATGTGTTGTTCAGTAGTCTGAAACTATGTATTGCTCATTGCCCAAACATCCAGCCTGTGCTACCGCTGTGTACAATAAATGTGTCAAAGCTAGAGAAAATATGCACCCTCTCCTCCTCTGTCTGGAATGGACAAACAAGTCACCGTAACATCTTGACAGAA
The DNA here is from genome assembly GCF_027409825.1 of Scomber japonicus. NCBI lineage: Eukaryota > Metazoa > Chordata > Actinopteri > Scombriformes > Scombridae > Scomber > Scomber japonicus. The sequence continues at coordinate 12,490,693 of NC_070590.1, read as the reverse complement.
CATCGTTTGGCTACAGAGGAAACGGTTACACTGAGGCCACAGCGCTAGGCCTAAACAGGAAGTGAAGATTTCACACTGAGCTGTGTCACACAGGGAGCAAAAGACAGAGCAAACCTTTAACTGTTTGAAACTGGACTTTTGTCACGAACAATAAAAAAAGCTTTTAGACGAGATGTACTTTTCTAAAAATAACTTTTATTACTATTCCCACTCCCATCACATCACGTGGAGCATAGCAGAGCTTAATGATAAACTGTAAATTAAACAAGACTGACATGAGCAGTGACTTCATCTTGCTCATGTTTCATATGTCTGCGGGTGTCACTTATGTCTCCCCAAACTAGAGCACCCAGTCAACACGAAGTCACATGCTTCAGGTGTATCTCGCCATTCAACAACAGAGCAGTGTGCAACATGATGAGCTGTTGGGTTAACCATTTACCATGTTTCACACATGATCTTTAAGCAAATCACACAATGCAGTTTTCTTGGCAGCTTTTTTTTCTTGCTGCATCTGAAACCTCTTTTTTATTGGTCAATACTAATATTAAAATTGCAACTAACAATAATTTTCATTACTGATTATTTTCTCCATTGATACAATGACTTGTTTTGTCCTTAAAATGTCATGAAACGGTGATAGATGTTGAGAAATGATAATTGTTTACGCTGTGAACTGGACAAAACAAGATTTTGTTGCATCTTGGGCATTGGGAAACATTTTACACAACTTCCTGACATTTTATAGACAACTCCATTAACCATAACGAAATAATCAATAGCTGGGCCTCTAGAAAGGCAGAGACAGGAGGAGTTTTCTCTCTCTTAATCAAAGAAACTTTTATATCCTCCTGAACACTATCTAAAAGCCATATATTGAGTCAAATTTGAATTTGAATGATGTCTTCATTTATTTTCTCTGTTTATTAATATTTAAGACGTCTAATGTTATGCTAAATACTTGAAATAATTGTTTTAGTTGTGTTCCCACGTAGCAGAGCGGTGCTTAATAATAAACCAGAGAACACCTCGTCAAAATACAGTTTTATTGTTGGTGCAAACCACACAACCACATACTGACAATAAAATAAAAACACTCACTGAGCATTTATGTATTGTTAGCGTGTGGTTGTGTGATTTGTATACTATTCACACAATGCTATACTATATATTTACAACACTGGTTATCTACCACCTGACTACAGTTGATATGCAGCTCACAACTACCTGCCATAAACGAGTTCATGACCTTACCCCCACCCAACTCCACCCACCAGCCCCACCATGATGTGTCAGCCAAGATAAACAAGCTGGTTGCTCTGCCCTTGTCTTCATATGTCAAGTGTATCTTTTCTAGATCTTTAGCAGTGGAAATCCGTAAAGTCTGAAGTTACTCACAACAGTTAAGTGTTGTTTTTTTTGGCCCTCCCCCCTCCAACTGTGGCACGTAAAATGGCTTCCTAGAAAAGCATATCAGCTGTCCTTTTTTCACCAGACACACACAATGCTGCTGCCTTACAAATAAAATAGTGATTGTATAAATGTTAATCATTGCAGTTTGGAAAAAAGACAAGGAGTGGTGTGCAGAAAGTAGAGTGACATTTAAAAACAACAACACACAGTAGTACTGCCCAACAAATTAAAAGTTTTAGCTGGTCATTGTGAGTAAAACTTCGGCAAAAATGAGTTTAATTATGATGATTGCGGGTTTAAAAACAGGTGGAAAGCAAGATAATTATTGTTTAAATGTCCCAACCCTGAGAGTTCAATAGGAGTCTTAATTCAGGAAACTTAATTGTACATTACAAAGCGTATAAACAAAACTGGGCAGCTGCTGTGTGTCATCTGCACTTTGAATATAAAATAATGATCTCTTTCGAGTAAGTGTTTTAAGTTGTGTCAGTCACGACTAAACGAGAGAAAAACACAAACATTAAACGTCATGACCTGTTAGCTAACATAACAGGAACAAAAACATGATCACTACCACTACCGATGTTTGACATACTTTTAAAAGGACAGAAAGCCACCGCACCAATAAAAAACAGCAATTACAGGTATAATAATATCAGCAATTATTGTATGCTGTCATCGAAACATAAAAATCACCATTAGGTTTTTAGCAAGAGGCTAATAATTATGCTACCTACCGGACTACCTGCATCTTTGCTTTAGCTTTATGTTAGCTATAGCCAAATCTGAGGCTAAGGCTAGCGGCTAGGCTAGCTGTGAAACCATTGAAATTAACCGCGGATATGTAAATTAACACTCACAACAAATGTCAGATAACAATTAAATACATGTAATCACAAAACAACACAGTTCGTGACATACGGCATCCTTACCTCTTGTCTTCTTTTTAGGCCCAAACCATTCTAGCTATTGGAAAGCTCTTTTTCTCTTTGTCTTTTCCACTTCCAATTACACGCAAAATGGACTCAGCAAAAACGCTATAACAGCTTAAAATACTACAACCAAATGGATGGTCTCCATCTTTTCCTCAAAGCGCAGCTGCACACCGAGTGAAAAAACAAAATAAAATCATTTTGTTGCTCGTTCATGATATTATTTCCAGGACAGAAGTGAGTAATAGGTAAGGCTGCTAGCTAAGTTAAGTAGCCAGCAGGTACCACAGACAGCAGGACTGGGTGCATGGAGGGCAGCAAGCGGCGCTGCGTTCATGACTGTCGGAGGAAAGAAGACTCAAACCGAAACCACCATAAACATGTAAACATCAAACTCTGGATACTGTTTACTGGACAAGTATTTTTTACTTATACAAGGAATTTGTGGCTGTAAAATGTATTTACTTAGAAAAGTACAACAGAGCAATCAAAAAGAAATATACACGAGGATTGACTGTTTATGAGACTGTTTCTGTGGACTGTCAACGTGGATATAAATAATGCAAAGAAGTGAAGAGAGGGTATTAAATGGTTAAAAAAAACAAAAACAAAACACATTTACTTTACATATTTGCTTCAGAATTCATTTTAAAATACTTGTTTTGGTCTATAAAGCTCTTTATGGTCTTAGTCCTACCTATTTATCACATTTGCTTTTATCCTGGGAACCCTCTAGAACACTCAGGTCTTCTGGTAGTGGCCTTTTTAATTATTCCCTAAAGACCAAACAAAAGCCCACAGCAAGGCATCCTTTTATTACAATGGCCCTCATTATCTGGAACAGTCTTCCTGAAGACCTGAGGGCAACAGAGAGTGTTGATATTTTAAAAGTAATTTTAAAACCTACATTTTTAATTTGGCTTTCAATTGAACTTTATTTATTGAAATGTCTTTTTAAAATATATTTTAGCCTGTTTTACTACTTGGACTGTTCTCTCTATGTTAATTATTTTTTATTTCCTGATTGTTTTCTTCTTCATGACCCAACCTTTGTATCTGGTTTTACTTCATCACTTTTATTCTTGTTTTATTATTTTATTTTACATTTATAATGTTTTTCCTTTTAATACCCCTCCTAACTTTTCTGGTTTTACCGACTTTAATCTCTTGTGACTTTATTTTATTCTTTCCTCATTATATATATTTTAAATATTTTTATTACCTTTCATTTTATTTGGGTATTCTTAATTTTTATATTTTTATTCTGCTTCTGGTGTTTCCTTACTCCTGATTTACAAGGGTTATACTTGCATTTTTTTTTCCTGTTTGTTTGTTTGTTTTTTTATGTAAAGCACTTTGTGTTACATTATGATGTATGAAAAGTGCTATACAAATAAACTTTGATTGATTGATTGATTGATTGATTGATAGATTGATTGATTGATATACATATAGTATGTGCAATGTGCAGTATACATGTACAGCCTGTTGAAAAAAGTAATGGGTGAATTCTATAGCACATTTTGTATTTAAGCTAAATGAATATGTATAATTTGTAGGCTAGGGTATTAGGATATAAGCATTGTGACAGTGAATGTATCAACATAACATAAATATTTTAGTTGATAAAGTAACTGGAAAATATGCCTTTTGTTAGAGTAACACAAGAAAATAACTAAGTGCATTTACTCAAATACTGCACGATTTTGAGGTATTTTATTTTAGTATTTCCATTTGATGATACTTTATACTTCCTCTCCACAGCATTTCAGAGGGAGACATTGAACTTACAACTCCACTGCATTTATTTGACAGCTTTAGTTTATTTTTCAGACAAAGTTTTAACACCATGGATAATATAAATACAACACACTGTTAAAGATGAAATCAGTGGTTTCCAACAGTGTTGGCTTTTAAGGTCATACAAAAAGCCATATGTAGTCGGGGTTACGTATTAGATGGTTTCTCATTTGGTTTCATTTTAATTAATATTTAAATGATCCAATATTTCACCAAATTTGAAGCGCAGAAAACAGATTGGTGTGTCAGAACTTTATTTTTTTTTCTTTCCTCTCACCTTAATAATCTCACCACCCCTGAGATTTATCTGATGACTCTTTGGAGGGCCCAGATCCCTAGGTTGGGAACCACTGGACTAAACCAACTAACTGTATATAAAGTAGTTGAAACCAGCTCCACGTCCAGCAGTTACAATACACCCTGATACTTCAGTGTTAATAATCTAATGATGTCATGAATTATAATATCAGTCAAAGGGACCAAACCACTACTTTCAGTTTAATACTTAAACTACATGTTGCTGCTAATACTTATGTACTTTACTTAAAGAGTTTTTTTTTTTATGCAGAACTTTGAATTGCTGTATTGTCACTTTTACTTCAGTAAAGGATCTGTATGCCATTTCAATTTTTATCCGACAGTCTCGCTGTAGCAGCGTTTGCATCACTGAGTTTAGTAATTCCCCACATACTATGAATGCATCATATCTATGACGCACAGGTTGCCTGACGGTCAGAACGGAAATTGCAAAGAGCGTCTCATTGTTCCCAGCTGTTGATTAATATCCTATTTTAAATATAAAACTACACTACTATATTTAGTTGTCACGAGTCTTTGTCTAAAGTTCAGTTACGCACATAATAATAGATTTCATTTGTGCCATTCATTCATGTTAACTTTATGGTACTTCATTTCTGCATCAAAGTCAGACCTTTTTGCTTTAATGTGCAGCGACTCTTATTTCTGGGTTCACTCATTAGTCTTGGGTTTGTTGGCTGAGCTGCTGCAGATGATGACACCAAAACCTTTGATTTTATGTGTTTCAGCACATTTGACAAGAGTTAAAAGGTTAAAACTAACTGTTTGAAGTCTTGAGACATCTGATTAAATTCTTATGAGGTATTGTGTAAAAAATCTATATTTTCCACCAAGAAGATTAATGTTAAGCATAATTGAAAAAAAAATTATATATATATATATATATATATATATATATATATATATATATATATATATATATATATATATATATATATATATATCTTTAGTGCCCCTAGTGGTAGTATTGAGAAGACTTTCCATGTTAAGTCTCCGAAACTACACACATGTAGCATGTTTCCTGTTGACTCAGCTGTGCTACCAAGGACAATGTCTTGCTCTGGTCGACAACAGTAGGCAACATATGAGTCTCTGGAAGGTATTTACAAAATAATTCTAAATCCTAGGGCTTTCATTTTTAATCTTTCAGACTAATCTTGCTCATTAGTCTTCAGTTTGTCATTTTGATTACTGCAAATAATCCAAAACCTTTTCATTTTGTCATCTTAGCTGACAGCAGCATATCTTCCAGCACTGCCTGGTGCTGTGGGATAATGGATTGGAAAATATTCTATTTGCAAATTGGTTTGTAGTTTTTTATTTTCAAATTCACATATTCAAAATCATCATGGTGTTTTGTTTTAGCAAAATAAACCCGTTTACAATAGCAAATATGCAAGAGCATTAAAAACAAAAACAAGTTGGCTTTATTTTACAGTGAAACAAGCAACTGCAATTTCGTTGCAGTGAGACCAACTGAAGTTTTTAACAAAATCTTATTCAACGCATTAAAAGGTCTCATATTAAAACATTTCAGTTCTAATTATGATGTTGCTTTATTAAGCTTGTGTTGTTGAGCTGTACAGATTAAGTTTGACTAAAAATATACTTTAGTACAAAAATCACAAGATTAAACACGGACAAGCGCGCTAGATTCCTCATGTTTTCTCAGCAGACGAACAAACTTTTAAAAAAAAATCACATTAATAGAGGAAATGCTTTGAGAACAGAACATATGAAACAATGGTCAACCCAAAATGATCTCTTTTTCTCTTCTCGTCTAATAAATCTATACGCTTCAGATCTGTCCAACTGTGAATTGATGGGTTTGAGAACGAACAAAAAAATGTGGAAAGATAAAATTGACTCCAGGAAAACAACACTAAGAAACCCCACATATTCTAACTCATATATTCATTTCTTCTTTTTCTTCTTCTTTGGAGGTCCTTGATCTGAATCGCTGCTGCTTCCTGAGTCTGAGCTATCAGAGGACGAGGAGGAGGATGACGAAGATGAAGAGCTATCATCATCGCTGTCGCTGCTGCTGTCGCTGTCATCTGAAGAGGAGCTGGAGGAGTCGCTGCTGTCTGACGATGAGTCACTGGAGGAGCCGTCTGAATCGCTGCTGCTGTCACTGGAGTCTTTAGCCCTGAGAGTGAGTAGTGGAGCACAAAGGAGGGGGGCAAAAAACACCAGCGTGGATGTTACTAAAATCTTATGTTGAATCTGTTGAATCAGTCACTGAGATGCAACACATGCTGTGGCGGCTGTAAGTTACACTGACATGCTCTGGGTTACAAACACCAATCAGAATACGGTGAAAACTGTCATGTTCACATTATTTTTGGATGGATTTTATTCACCAGCAATCTGATGAGTTTCAACCTTTAGTGTTTCATCATTGTCAGATTATTTCTGGGGTGATGGTGACACCTTTCGTGCCAAACAGTCATTGATGTGATGTCTCATCTCATATCTCACCGATATCTCATCACTTCACTTCACTTCTTTAATCCTTGTTTAACAACAACACTTTGAGGACTATGAGTGCATATGACATTTCTGTAATACTGTATATTGTTTAATGTGTCATTTATCTGTGCTTGACCATTGTTTTTATTGTGTTTTGTGTATGATATTCAATAACACTCTTATTTTGCTTAAATTGTGTATATTGTCTTATGTGAAGCACCTTATAACCTCCGTTTAGAAAGGTGCTACAGAAATGAAGTTCATTATTATTATTATTACATATCAATTTCCCTTTTTCTTTTTTCCTCCACCATGTCTATATTTTTTTAGTATTATTTCATACAATTTTCTTAACATAGAGATTATGTTTATTTAAAACTAAACACTGCTAAATTATTTTAAAAAGCAGGACCTGCCATTAAAGCAACTATTTTATGCTGGAGCTCAGGGGATTATAAAGATGTTGACATCCACACTGGGTGAAACAAGTTTCATTAACTGTAATTAGGGTGTGGCTGCATGGTTGAGAAACATTTCTGTGATCGATTGGCACAAATCGATAATCAAACATGGAGGTGAATTAAAGTTGAATAGACCTTTTTTTTTTTGTAAACAGTGGACTTGTCTTGGCAAACACAGCTATAACCACTAACAGTATTAACTGCTTGGCCGCAATCAATGCTGGGACAGAGCTATCGTTAAAGTTATTGCTTGACCTGTGCTTTGTCTGCTACCAGTCAAATAAATGTCTAGAAATCTGTTACATTTGTGAGCTGACTGGAGTGCTGAAAGGTGTTGCCAGCATACTCTGTCTTCATTTAAAGTTTTGGAACAAAAGTGGGGCAGTGAAGCTGTGAAGGAGGTCATCTGTGTCAAACTAGAACAACCATCCCCTGACAGCTGGGCCCTGCCACACCACACGATCACAGACAGCTGTTTCCAGGTAGACTTTCAAACCAAGACCAACTTAAATTCGTGCTACACCAACACCAACACCTCTCATGTGACTTCCATGTGACCACAATGATTCACATGTGGCCTAATCAACCCTCGAGTGACAGCTTGTGCATTCAAGAGGATGATGAGGGACAAAGCTAAAAACAATGTGAAAGACTCAAAGCCATTGAAATGCAGAGAGACTCCCTGCCAGCCAGCAGATCTCAAGAAGCCTCTTTGAGGACTGGCATCTTCAAAACGCTGAATCTAGTTTCATCCAAACAAACTGCTGCTTTTGTGAATGTAAAGCACACTGCTTCTAGTGTATGAGGATTTTCCCTGAAATTGCTGTAAGGCATTTGTCATAAAAAGGGTAAATACAAAAGCTCTACTCACTAGTATTTATCTACAACCTTAAATGTATGATCCCCAAAAATGTTAAAGCATAAAAACAGCAGAATTTGGCTGCTAAAAGAACTGTTTTTCTGTGTGGTGCCAAAACATCCAAATACTGTCGCTGCATGGGTGAATATATAGACACCTTACTTACTTCTTTTTAATTTTCTTCTCACTGGATTCTTCTCTTCCTGGTCTGTGGAGAGAAAAACTGCTTTAGTGACACTTATTCGACATGAAGCTGACCTTGAAATGGGCTGGTACTCAACAAGTGGTTCAGATTTTTACCCACATAGGTGCCACCAGTTTAAAAAGTACACCACATGTTTTCAGTGGTGAGCAAACGGCAGCATCTGGGCTAAAAATATTTGTGGTTTTTTTTCTTGAAATACATCACAGAACATACCTTAATGTGCATGCATCAACTTCATTCTCCTCAAGCAAAACATTACAAATTGAAAACATGCAGACTTCTATGTCCAGTAATTCTCCAGTAATGCACTGGGTTTCTATTCTGAGCATCTATGTTGTCAATGGATTTATTTAGAAACACTTTTTTTATGCTTAATTTAATCAGTTTGCCACAAATGTAACTACCAATTAAAGTAATGTTGAGCATTAACTCAAATTATTGTTTACTTTTAAGCTGCTTTTAGAAGCAAACATGGCTAAAGGTTGCTCAATTATTTGCTCAGGCCACAAAAAAAGCATCCCACATGAAAGCTAGATGTACAGACTGAGTGGGTTGCTGGGTTACAGTACTGGCACCTTTTTAATTCCAGTTCAAACACCGACATTATTAATGAAATAAACTCAAGTCTGTTACAAGGAAAGTAGTCAACACAGTATGCTGCATTTCTCATTTCTCTCCACCAGATGGTGATATTTCCTGTTTCACAGAGATGTGTCCTTTTCTGAGTGTGGCTCCAGCTGAACAGTCTTTAGTGTTCATGAGGAACGGCTGAGTGTTTTTACTGCTCTATAGTACACAGTGTCTTACAGGACAACATCTCAGCTGTTCCTCTGATCAGACACAGTCCCTAACTGACCAAGACGAGGCTTTGGATTTGTGACTCCATGATTACTGAACCAAAACGCCCCAATGCAGCGAAAAGATTCAACCACTCAAAGAAACTACCATTGATTGCCAGAAACTGTTCATCCTAAAATGGAGCTACTATTTATCTAAGTATCATCTCTTGAATACAAATAATTGACATAATGTTGTACATGACATTTAGAAAAATCAGATTTTATGCTTTAATTAAGCTGTAAATATAAAACCCAGTTAACTCGCTTTTCTGAGAAAATGCTGTGATGAGCTTATTGCAACTCGGTGTGTAAAACTGAAAGCAGCCTAGAGCAGAAATGTCCCATAAAAAGTGACCCAAGTGACCCATATATTCTTCAAATGTAGTCAATTAATAATCTGTGGCTACAGTATATGAGTACAGTCAGTTCAAAGTAGAGTTTCTTATACAAGTGCTGGGACATCTGCTTTGGGGGAATAAATAATATTAAATGAGTTCTTTACTGACTTTAAGACTGATAAACTCCTGATTCTAGTAGCATAAAATAGTTGATCTACAAAGACCTGCTTTTCTGTCCCTAGTGGTGAACTGATGGCGGTGTCTTACCCAGTGATGCTGTCGGGTTTGTTTTCATTCTCCTTCAGTTTCTTTTTCATCTCGACTGTCCTTGATGGTCTATGCACGTATTTCCGCTTCCCTGTGCATTCGTAGGTCCAGTGTCCCATCTCCAAACACTTCTGACAGCGCACATGTTGTTTATTTGCCTCCCTGTGTGGAAAAAAACAAAAGACAAATCTGAATGTAGAGCTGACATGAAGAGTCAGAGTCAAAACAGTGAAGAACAAACAAATCAGTGCTGCTATTGTCAGATGATTGTACATTTATTGTCAATAAGTCATTTTCTGTAAAGTACACAAGTACAGCTTTGGAGCCCGAGACACTGTTGGAATTTTAAATGCTATTAATATTATAAGACAAGCACTGGAATACTACAGTTTATACACATTTTTACTGTTTCTAGGAAGTTTTTGCGAATCCATCGAACCACTCAAACCTTCTCCTGTCATTTACCATCAGCTGGAAAGTCCTAATGAGCTCAGACAACTCTGCAGCTCTCCAAATATCAAAGAATACCAGAGTCATTTCCTAAATTAACCAAGTTAACTGATTCATTTTCTCCTAAAGCCAAAAAGCAGATTAAAGTATGATTCACTCTGAGAATGTTAGCTCAGTGTACCCCTGGCTAAAAAAACATACAAATGAATGAAGCAATATTGAGAAGTCATTTTTCATCAGCATCATTTTCCTCACATTCAATATGCAAATGAAGGCATGGTTTTCATTTATGTCTTCACCAGTATGTAAATGATGTACATAGGTTGTTAAAAGAGCTTTTCATAGAAGTCATAGTTTAAAAAACCTGCCAAAATTATTCTGAACCAACTCAAAATGATTTACATGAGATGGACATTATACATTTGGGGTACTTGTACTTTATAGTTCCTCTCCACGACATTTCAGATGGAAATATTGTACTTTCTACTCCACTACATTTATTTGACAGCTTTAGTTATTTTTCAGATGAAGATTGGACACAATAGATAAAATATAACAAGCTTTTCAAAAGACAACATATTGTTAAAGATAAGTCCAGTGGTTTCCTTTTGATGTCTTATAAAAAGCAGTGTGTAGTTGTGTCACATTTTAGATGTCTACGAGTTGTTAACAGCTCCACAAAATAGTGATTTTTCCCTCAAAACTTCTCACATAGTTTCATTTCAAATGTTCAAATGATCCAATATTTCACTTAAAAATTAAAGATTATAGAAAAAGTCCAAAAACTGAAAAGAGATTTGTGTATCAGAATTGTTTTTCTTTCTTCTTACCTCTCCCTTTAATCATCTCACGACCCCTCAGATTTATCTGCTGACTCTTTGGAGGGGCCCGACCCCTAGGTTGGGAATTATTGCACTAAACTAGCTAGCTTCAAACTAGCTCCACCTCCAGCAACTAAAACAGTAACATGCTGCTTACACACTGATGCTTAATTATTAATAATCGAATGATGTCATATGTAATATTGATATATGAATGAATATATGAATATATTTTGATAATTTTATTAAATTTGATTAATGTAAACTCATCTATAAATGCCTATAATAAGAAGGCTGCTCAGTGACCTGCTGGTTCCTCTCAGGGTTTCACAGGTTCAGTAACACAAGATGCATCTACAGAGACGTGGAAGGAGCCCTTTGATTCATCTTCAGTCTTTACTTACAGAAGTCAAGATGGATCATGACTGAGAACATTTTAAAAATGCTTGATCTGCTGTTTGTTGTTCAAGGAAACTTATTTTACTTACAATACAACTTTTACCTTTCGTATTTTACAGTTGAGGTTATAAAATGGAGTTGTGATGTCTCAAATCATGCTGGCAAGCCCCTACAAATCTGATTTTAAATGGAGCACATTTTCCACTTTGAGCAGATGAATGTGTAAACAGACTTGTGTACATACACCATACATACATCATTCAGCTGCACAGTGAGGCTCAAACAAACAGATGTGGGAACAAGAATTTAAAAAACACATTTTTTGAGTGGAGGATGATTTTAAGTTAAAAAAAAGATCCACTTCTATCTCTGTGTTTCATTCACCAATCTTGAAATAAAATCAACTGCAGCGGGGTATCTCTGTATAGTAACACCACAGTCATGAGTTTAAAACCTAAATACACATCTGAGGACAGAAACAGAGTGCAGATAAATAATAATTGTGCATCAGAGAGAAAGACAGCGGCGCATTTGTGCTCCCATTGAGCCCCGCAGCGTCCCCACTTTAACTGTTTCATATGTATAACAAGAAGCGCCACAAGCAGTAGGTCAATGTCATGAGGTGTTTAACAAACAACCGAGAGACAAAAACCACCAAAAAGAAGCAGTTATATGTAGTTATCTTAATTATACTCACGCTTGCCTCCTGGCTATTATTCTATGCATGGGAGTCGCCATGTTGCACTTTACTTTTTCTCCTTCATTGGTGACGAATCAGTGCGTATTTCCGTCTAGTTTCATGTCCACAGCGCCTCCTGCTGGCAAACAATGTAATAGTCACCATCTAGAGTACAATGAATTCAAAGTGGTTCACATGTCAACAGAAAAAACAATACACATGAACATTAAACAATAAATATAAACATAAACATTACAGTGTAAGAAAGGGGGGAACAATTTACATTTCTCTGTGGTTTGGGTGGACTATGTGCATGCAGACATGATCAAGACTGTGCCCCAAAAAGCAGAATTTAAATAGAAATACAAGGGCTATGTGTGTGTGCGAAAAAAGCAGCGTGTGTGTGTTTATATTCTACATTTATGAAGTTTATACATTTTCATTCATTCATGATAATTCTGCTTTATGTTTATTATTGAGGTCATAGTAGGTGGTGGTGGTGGTGGTGGTGGTGGTGTACTAGGGTGCATTATATTGAATGGTGTTCCTAATATTTTGTCCACTATATATTAAATACTATTATTATATAATATTGGGAACACTTTTCAATAGCAGGTACATGGTCAAAAAAATTATGTAACATTTTATTAAAAGGTTGATTGTTTTTAATGGCTGTGTTTGATTATTCAATGTCAGTACGATGTTTTTCAGTATTTGAGGCTCTCAGTCTGATTCTTCTCTCAATTTAATTCAATTCAATTCAAAGGGGTTTTATTATGGTGCCAGAACAGGGCCTTTATGTTTTGGCACTGAACATTAAAATTGACATTGAAAATAAAATCCGAACTGAAAAAGGAAACTTTGGCATTGAAACACTTGTACTGAAAAACATTGTACTGGCATTGAATAATAAAACACAGCCAATCACAAACAATCTACCTTTTAATAAAATGTTACATACATTTTTTGACCATGTACCTGCAATCTTATCATCTTATCGTCACTGCTTTGGCTCTAAAGAAAAGTACATTTCCAAAGGAAGTGAGACAAAACATAAATATTATAAGGCCTACTAGAATAAGACATACACTCAAAACTCAAACTCAATTTAATTTGTATTAGACATTTTAATTGTGTGGTGGGAGCAGACCAATCACACTAAGAGGTTTTTGACACAGTCAAACAGTGTGTGATTCAGCCAAACACACTGATTTATCACAAAAATAGAAACATCTGTACAATATAATGCCACGCAGTAGAAATACTTTCCTGCTTGTTCAGTTTTTGTTGACACTACTCATTCAAATCTATATAGCCCTTTTTTCTGGCTGTATATTTTATGATGGTATTGCACTGAATTGGATTATATTAAACAGTTGTTTATCTTTCCAAACGTATTCATAATTTGAACAATCGAATACAGCAATATTGCAAACTCAGTGTATATCAAGTGCCCAAAAATTCATATTGATCTGTAAAATTGAAAGCCTATCATGTCAAGTCATATGGCAGATATTAAAAAGGCACTTTTTTAGCATACACTATGTTGGTGCTGACTGTAGTGGGTCAAATTCACAGCCCTGCTCAAAAAAACATAGCCCAAGGTTTAATAGCGATTGAGAAAGCAGCAGCAGCATCCATCAGATCTGTTGGAATTTAATATTTGATCCACATATTGATCACATTCAGTTTAGCAGAGACCTCAGAGGTTTTAGGGCAGCCTGTTTACTAACAGACGCTCCTCATACTAATTGGACACTTTTGAAACAGTTATTCCCTACTATATTTGTATATTGGCATGATAAAAATTACAATTACAATGCAAATAATACAAATCCTATAAGTCATTCTGGAAACATCAGGTGTAAGTTACTCTACATTCAAATATGCTTGCTTATATTAATTTACTTTACATTACACAGAGTGGGTCTTCCTGAATTAACAAGAGGCTTATGTTATTAAATGATACTAGTAAGCTACAATACTGGTATTAGGACTATAAATATTATTCTCATCTCTTGGTTTTATTTGGTATGTTCAGACGTAGTGGAAACTGTTGCTGAGGTTGAGCATTTGGTTATCTGTGTCACCAACGCAGTGCATCCTCCTACCATTCAACTGTCACTACACCCACCCATATTTACTTTTTTCACAGAGCTTCATCTATTCACATTTCTGTCTCACAGTTTTTAACGAAACAGCATTTTACTGCCATCCACAAAACACATTATAATCTTTGTATTGTAATGAGACAAATAAGACAACACATAAGATTGTTAATAATTAGAAGAAGAACATAGTCCCAGATATAGGCTAAGTAAACAAATACTCACTAAACTGAAAGTTATAATCTCTTATGGCTATAAATAAGAACAAAAAGTAATTTTGTTTGCTGTTTAACTGCTTTGAAAAAAATCCTGTGGCATGTTTGTATGTTGTGTTGTACACTATTTATAGTACATTTTCTGGTTACTGAGTCACTAGTTTGAAAAAGTTTCTAATGATAATGATCACATTGGTGGAAATGGGCTACCATAGTATATTCTGTTCTACAAATAATAAAGAATAAATCAAATCTAAAAAAAAAAAAAAAAATCCCCTACCTATCATTAATCCTAGGCACCACTAAATCAATTAATATGTTTCCTCATGTTATTTGTTTTCACAGTAAATATTATGCCCCTAGAAATATACTCAAAATTGCCAGGAATCTCTACATCCCCCCCTCCTCTAAATGAAGAAAAATCTTGATTATTGGAGAACAACCATAGACTGTATAAAAGAACAACCCACGTGGTTATAGAAAGGTCCAGATATAGCTGGAACGATCAACTCTCGCGATATCTACCCAGTGAGACGGCGTGAAGTGAGTGACCACCTTGTTACTGCTGCAGCCTGCCAGCACTGATCAAGAGACACCGGTTGTCAGCAGTGTGGATTATGAGTAGACGTAGCCCTACTTAACACAGTGTGCAACAACTTCACAGGACTTTTACATTATCTTTTTTTAAAGCTGTAGCTATACGCCGGTTTTATTTTGTCTAAATCTTATTGTACATAACGTGACAGCTATACGTATCGCTGAAGATGTCAGTGGTGGGATTTGACTTGGGCTTTCAAAGCTGCTATGTAGCTGTAGCCCGAGCCGGGGGGATTGAGACCGTCGCTAATGAGTACAGCGACAGATGCACACCGTAAGTAACTAAAACCACAAATGTATAATTTAATGTAATTGGCTTATATAAAGGGCGAGAGTGATTATTTTTTTCTCCCTCTTGACGTTAGCTGTTGTTTCTCACCGGTGTTACGTCGAAGTCTGTTCCCCTGTGGATATGTGTGCCCCTTCCCCATAACCCCAACCAGTCGTCTTCTGAGGTGTTTAATCTGCACCCAAGCTTAATTTAACCCCCAAACCAGCTAACCGTAACCATAACCATGATTTAACTCCAAACGCGGGTGTGTTGCTATGAGAAACATGATTTTAATAAGGAGGGGAACCATTTTTCGAGGGGGTAACACATTTTGACATAACACCGGCTTCAGCGGTAAGTCAATGCACGTGAAGCTACCGTTAGCTAAACTAGTTTTGTCCTAAGCGTGTTGTTTTTAAAGATCGTCTTTCATAATAAGTAAAATTAGTGATAGGTTTCTGTTAAGTGTTTTCATAGCGAACCTTTAAAACATCTACAATACAGAAATTTACAACTCAAACGGAGTCCACAGCGAGCCAGCCAGCAAGCTAGCTAGTTAGCTAAGCCTCTAGTCTTTTCTTGCCGTTACAGTTTTGAAGACGGGCTTTAGTTACCCGGCGAAGACGAGCGGGCGGTGCTTCCTCGTCGTTCTAATGTTATCAATCCCTTGAAGACGTAAACTCCTACCAACCGGTGTGTCCCGTGTGACAGACAGTGCGCCTTGCCTTGCGCTCTACGATGACGACACCAGCCAATCGCTTGTTGGAATATTCTAGCAATATTTGCCGTAATTTGAAGAGTTAAAGGGCTCTCTCTAAGATAATACTGTTCATTAAATCAATTGATTTCATTAAATCTTTTATTAAATAATTTGTTAGGTGTGTCATTTATGCCGTTATCACGGTTTTGGGTTATTATTGTACTAAATTCTGCTCATTTGGCTGGTAGCGGCACACTTTGTACCCACAGTGACTACAGGATATCTAATGAAAAATGATCTCTGAATGTCAAATGGACTTTTGACATTTACTCTGTGTTACGTGTCCTATCTACATATACCATGAAGTGTTAAGAATGACAGAATATGGCTGCTGACATTTTAGACACTTAGCAAAACAAACACAGTATAATTTATATTAAATTGTGAACTTTATACCTGGTGAGAGAAAATGTTTTAAATTCAAACCAACATTTTAAACCTCTGAGGTTCAAATGTTTTTGACTATAAATTAAAATAATCTACACTGAGCTACACCAACTTTTTGTTGAGTTTACAACAAATTAGTCACTACCTAGTCCATAAGTTGATTTAATTGAATAGTCAATGGACAGAAAGGTAACATGTTTTAACTCTTAAAATCAGATCATCATGTAAATCTTTTTGTGTGTATGTATATATGTATATGTGTATGTGTGTGTGTATATATATATATACAGGAAATTCTTCTATGATGGCACCCTTACAATAGTGGGGTGGGATGCACTAAAAACAGTTTATTGCTTTGTATAATATTTTGTTTGAGCACAATTCAATACATACTTTTCTCCTCTGGTATCTTGTGATGGGAATATTTTAAAAATTTAGTGTTTATCAGAAATTATGGTCAATTAAACAATGAGTGAGCCAGTCATTTGGAAGTGTCGCTCTAAAACTAGCCTGACACTTAGTTAAATAGTAATTCAGTGTTGACCCCTCTTTGAGACCCCAGCAGCACTTGTGTGTTGACAACAACTGTAGATCTGACATCTTTGTTTGATAGGGATGATGATGACAGTCGTGTTTAGACCACAATCCACTATGATACAACACCGCTTCAGGCAGTGTTCATCATACAATGTGAGCTGTGAGGGATGAATCCTTAACAAGCCTGCATGTGTTTAATTGGGAATTTTACATTTGCTACTGTCTGTAAGCGAATATCTGAGGAAAGCTAAACCCCATTTTGCACACACAATGTTATTTTCATGGTTACCAAAACAAACTGCTGATGTTGCTACTGCCAACATGGAAAATGGTCTGTCCAGTTTAATGTGGGTTGGGCTGTGAAATGTCATGTCATATCATGTAGATGACACCATGTAATAACCTCCAGTTTTTTTGCTTAACATTTGGTGTTTGTGTCTTCCAGGTCATTTGTATCATTTGGCCCACGAAATCGAGCTATAGGAGCTGCTGCAAAGAGCCAGGTGAACTCCGCTCAATCAACCTGCCATTCATCTCATGGTTCATTTTCATTCAATGCAAAAAAATGGAAAGGTTAACACCTGGATTTGTATCTTAATTGTCTTCTCTGTTGCCTCCTTCATCATTTCCAGGTGGTGACCAACTGTAAGAACACTGTGCAGGGCTTCAAGCGATTCCATGGCAGAGCTTTCTCAGATCCCTATGTCCAGTCAGCAAAATCTAAACTGGTGTACGACCTGGCACAGATGCCCTCTGGATCCACCGGCATAAAAGTAAGATTGAAAAATTTTACGGTGCCTCTGCTTTATTGGAGATTAAATTGATAACCATAAACTGTGAGAGAGAAAGAAGTGAAGCGATTACATGAAATATTTGGAACTCAGTGCCTTTCCAGAATGTCAATGTTTTGACACTGAATATACCTTGATTGATTAACTAACTTCTAGTGCCATCAGATTGCAAATGCAAGACCAAAAACCTACAAAGAGTTCTTGGAAGTACAATACCTGGCTTACATACTGCAGGCGAATAGCCCGGCTGTTTTTGTGTCCCTGGGGTGATAATTATCGTGGGTCATCAGGACAGTTGAGAGCATAAGAAATGACAAATAAAAGAGGGCATCATGCTGTCTCTCTTTTCAGCATTCAGGTTAAAATGCTGTATTTAGGATGATAATGACATTTGAAATTGACTTTACCTTAAGCTACATGAAGTCAACTTCCATCCTTCATATTCTTGTGTCACCTGACTGCATATAATTGTATCTTGTTCAGTGATTATGTTTTGCTGATGTTCACATTGATCCATGCATTATTACATTATTACACATTCCTAATGCTGCAAGCTATGATGGGCACATGTCTCAAGAGTAGTTGTCTTCTGAATTGTCCCCTAACTCTAGGTGATGTACTTGGAAGAGGAGAAAGTGTTCAGCATCGAGCAAGTCACCGGCATGCTACTGAACAAACTGAAGGAGACTGCTGAAAGTGCTCTGAAGAAACCAGTCGTGGACTGTGTCATCTCGGTAAGGATTTCTGCAGACAACCAGACGACAGATTTACAGGTTCAGCAGGGTGTCTGAAAATCTATAAAACAAATAAGAACAATACAACTTAAATAAACGATAAAACTTTAATAGATTTGTTAGTGCTTTTTTTTTTATTTGTCTTGTGAAAATCTGTCTGCCTATTCGGGTCCAGCTGGACCTTTTTTTGGGGCAACATATCTTAAATAATTGCCTTTTTAAATAGGGATGTGCTAATATTCTTGTTGGGTCCTTGAATAGATTTACTTAAAGATAGGACATGGCACTGACAAAGCATCAAAAGAACTGAGTCAAATGAAGCAGGAACACTGCTGTTTTGAGTGGCAGCTATTTATGTCATCCTCTCACATTTTCAAACAGTTAGGGTAAAAAAAAACATGCCAAATTAAAGGCACTTCCAAGGAGTATAAATGTATTACCACCTGTTCATATGACATTTTGAGCTCTGAGCACTTCACCAGATGTCTTGTCTGAAAGGTTAATTCCTCTCTTGCACCTTGTTGGTGAAGAGTGGGATGTGTGTGTTTCCTGCTGCTTCTTCAGTACATGAATTTGATAGCCTCTCTGTTATGTAATGTTAGAGATCTCAGACAGATAGGCTGTTACTTTAGTTTCACTAGTCTTAAATCTACAGTTTACATCACCCCTGGAGATGGCTATGGTGTTAATATTACTGTGGCCAATTGCTAAATTTAGTGCTCAAGCTTTTCCACAAGGAGATGTTTTGTTTTGGCACCGTGAGTAACTAAGATAGTAACGTTATCCAGACATCTTGTGAAGCAGGCAATTCATGCATCATTAGCTTTCAAAGGGACCCTTAAAATAAATTATTATGGATATGTTTTAGGTTTTTGAACATCTTTGGCATCTAATAAATGTCTTACAGTAATACCATGTGTATAAATGTTTCTATGACTGGTGGTTCTTAGTCAGATCTGTCCCTTTTGAGGCTGTCAAAATTATTATATTGGTCTTCACTCTTTGAGACTCATTAGTGTTTTGTGTGAACACTGTATTGATTTTCCCCTCGCAGGTGCCGAGCTATTTCACTGACGCAGAGAGAAGGTCTGTCATGGACGCAGCTCAGATCGCAGGCCTCAACTGTCTACGGTTAATGAATGAGACCACTGCAGGTACACAGATACATAGTACACTTCACACAGGACAAGAAGTATCTGAATCAATTATTGCTCTTTTTGGCCATAGTAGACAGTTTAATACTGTGCTATAGAGTAACATATACTGTTGATGCTATTTTGTGTGAGATTTGTTACTTATCTCTCCTTGAGCAGTCACCTCTGAAAGCAAAGAAAAGATTAAGCCTGATGTAGGGCAAAATTCGGCCTGTAATTTATTGCTGAGTAAATGTTTGAGCTATAGCTGCAAACATGTCACAGTGGTGTTACAGCATATTTTCATGTACATGCTGAAATTCAAATTTATGTTTTAGATTTTGTTACTTTCCCATCAGTCATAAATTAGGCATGCATTTTATTCTTATGTATTTTCAGTGTGGTATTGACACTTTTCTGCCTTTCAGACATTCATTAGTTCAGCGTACTACAGTACTACACAGCATGCTGACTCGTACACTGATACAGTGTACTACTCAGCATGTATTGAGCCCAAACTAACACCAAAACTATGCCTGGTTGTTGCAGTGACTCTGGCATATGGTATCTACAAGCAGGACCTGCCAGCTCCAGAAGAGAAGCCCAGGATAGTGGTGTTTGTAGACCTGGGTCACTCCGGTTACCAGGTGTCAGTTTGTGCCTTTAACAAGGGGAAGCTCAAGGTGAGTAATGAATAATTTGTGCTCATTTTGAAAAAGGCCGGAAAGGTTTTACAGCAGGGATGATGACACAGAATAGATTCTTGTCAGTTTTGCCAGAAAAACAAGTAATATTTATTTCTCATGTGGTTATAGATAAACAGAATAGTAAACAGTAACACCTAACAATGTTTTTTATTCATTGTAATTCTGCTGAAGTGTAAAGAAGGAAGAAACCTATGAGAATAACATATTCTTTGGTGCTCATTTATTAAAGTAATAAAACATTGTTAATACCTTCACCTGATTACACACTATGCTGATGCCTTTATATAGCTATATAGAATTCAGTATGTATTAAATAGATAATAAGCAAAATGTGTATTTGTTATCCATTCTCCTGAGATGCAGCTGTCCTATACACCCAGATGTGCAGTGATATAAAATATTTTACTGATAAATTGCCATCACTTCAAATATTAACCCCAATTTTTTCATGTACAATGACAATAAAGACTATTCTTCTCTTCATCCGCTATCAGATCCTGGCTTCAGCGTATGATTCAGAGCTCGGCGGGAAGGACTTTGACGACATCCTGGTCAACCACTTCTGTGAGGAGTTTGGGAAGAAATACAAGCTGGATGTCAAGTCCAAGCCGCGGGCTCTGGTGAGGCTCTACCAAGAGTGTGAGAAGCTCAAGAAGCTGATGAGCGCTAACTCCTCCGACCTGCCTCTCAACATCGAGTGCTTCATGAACGACATTGATGTTTCCGGCAAACTCAACAGGTGGGATATTATTAATTACAATATTACAGAACATTTAGACCTCATCAAATAAGCAGTTAAAGGAGTCATACTTTTCAATGGATTTAGGTTGGGTATGATTTTTAAAAAGATATTTTGACCTGAATGTCACACTTGGGGTCGATGTCTGTCCATCTGTTTGGCAGATTACGTTAGTAATAATCTCTTGTTGGCTTTTTACTCGCAAATAATGAGTGTAGTTGTTGTCAACTCGAGTAATGTTACTTAACTTCACCTGTCTTTCCTCTGCACCCTGAGCTCAAGACTAACGACGTCCCTTCAGGAAAATGTGTTTGGGATGAACAGAGATCCTCCCAGGACGAAAAAGAGATTTTATATATAACTTTTCATTTATTCACTTATTTGAAACTATTGCTTAGTGAATGACAAACTGAACCGCTGACTTCAACAGAATGCGTCTTCTCATGCTGTTACTATAGTTACAATCACTGGCTGGCTACACAGCATGAGACCTGGTACCGGTCCATCTATCCCCTGAGTCACAAATGGCTCGCTGGCATCACAAATATGTTGTGCTGGTTAAACAAAACATAGCGCTAGCCTGGCTGTGTGGGAGTATATTAGCTAAAGCATACATTTAGACAATTTCAATATATTACTGTGTTCTTTATTTGTTATAATCTAAGCCTTAAACATTACTAAACATGGTTTGACAGTAGTGATGAATGGATTGCAGTTAGATCTGTGGGCACTGCGGTTAAATCACAGAGCAGTGTTGGGTTAAACAAGTGAACATAGGAGCTGCAGAGCTGTGGTGTGCTGCTGCTCCACAGCATTTTTCATTTTTCATCAGGCACAAATTATTACTGACTCACAAGTAAGACAAGTTACAACGGGGAACACTTAAAAATATACAGACACTAATAAGAGTTATGTCTACAATTATACAAGAGAGATTGTTGGAGATTGCTACTATCTTTCCAGACCACATGGATTATCAGGAGCAGGCAGCAGCATAGACCTCATAAATATGACCATGGAGATGTTTATACTTAATGAAAGCAGCATCTCTCATCTTTAAAGTAAATCGTTAAAGAATATTCACATACATCAACAGGCACATTTAGTGATTTTAGTAGCACCAGGCGAGCTCTCTCTTGTTTTACAAGGTAAAGAAACAACATTTAAATTTTGGAACAGTTTACATTCACATTGGGATAGTTGAAAATTGTGTTTTGGGACTGGTGGAAAAAAACTACCTGTCAGCTGTTTTTATTGATAATGTGGATCATTTACAGTCATTTTTTTCCTTTGAATTATGTTAAAAATGATAAAGAGCACTGCTGTAGTTGGGCGCAAATAATTATTCAAATTATTTTTGACGCACCCAGCATCCGTCAAACTGCCTCACACCCATAATGTCTCCGCACATGTGGCTTTTTCCTGACTGTGTATGTGTGACACAGTCTTTCTATTAATAATCAATGACCATGTGTCCCCAGAGGTCAGTTTGAGGAGATGTGTGCGGGGCTGCTGGCCAAAGTGGAGGGTCCCCTGCGCAGCGTCATGGAACAAGCTAGTGAGTACATGTGACTTTTATAGCAGCTGGACTATCCCCGTCAACACGTGTTCATACACACACACACACACACACACACACACACGCTAGGCTCAGTCACGGTGCTTTCCTGAAACAGCCCCTTCCCTCAGGACAGTAGCAGCTGACCTATTCCTGTATTCCTTTAATACTTCCTAACTATCTCTGCTTGCTCTTTTCCATTTAGTCATGTAGTCATATGTCAAAGAATTAACAAAAGATCGACAAATTGTTTTTGTTCAGAGGCTATTGCAAAGTGAATCTGTGACTCTGTCAAACTTAACAAGCCTGTTTTGTATCATCCTTGTCTCCTGCTTCCTGTGTCCAGAGATGAAAAAAGAAGATATCTATGCAGTGGAGATTGTCGGCGGAGCCTCCAGAATCCCCTCTGTCAAAGAGCGAATTGGCAAAGTTTTCGGCAAAGAGCTAAGCACCACTCTGAACGCAGATGAGGCTGTGGCCAGAGGCTGTGCTCTGCAGGTACAGCTCACCTGTCATGATCACAATACGTACCTGTCCTCACACTGACTCACACAGCAGTATCCCTCTCTGGCAGTGGAGATCAGAGAACATGACAAAGATGAAACGCATGTGATACATAATGTTTTAGTGACACTTATTTGTTGTTGAGGCAGTGTTTTAATTGTTGCTACATACATCAACAAATCAATTCCATTTTTAGCAACTAAACCAAGTCCTGTTTCCTTAGTGTCAAATACCCATGTAAAGTATGTTATATTGTGTATGTATGCATGCATGCAAGTATACATGTGTTATTTATTGGTAACTTGGTTTTGTATTTCTCTCCTCCTTTCCTCAGTGTGCTATCTTATCACCGGCATTCAAAGTCCGAGAGTTCTCCATCACAGATGTTGTTCCCTACTCCATCTCCCTAAAATGGAATTCTGCTGCAGAGGAAGGACAGAGGTACAGCTAGGACCTTTTAATGTTTAGATCCCAGAGAGAGAGAGAGAATAGATAGAATAGTTTTTGCACCACTCCTGTTAATTTGAACATTGGGCTTTAGAAGGTTCTGCAAAACCAGTATGCCGTCTATAGATACAGATATTGATGGACCTCCTCACGTTTAGAGCTTTATCTTCCAATCTGCATGGGGTTTGGACTTCTACTTAGCATGAGGTATTATAAAAGGCCATTATATAGTATTACAATGCCTTGATTGCAATTACCATACAAGTTTAATGTACTGTAGTTCTCATTGATTGATTGTCTTATAACCAAAACAACCCTCAATATTAAAATGACATGTTCAGTGTGTACCATGTAAACCTATTATCTTGTCTTTGCCTTTGACTATACAGCTCTGAAATATTATCAAAAATACTGTTTGAATTTATAAACTGTTGCGAAATAACAGTGTTGTGTTTGGCAAGCTGCAGTGTACAAACAGAAGGCTATATTCAGTCCTTTTTATTACCAGTTTCACTCTTAAAAAAGCTCTGGCATCATCTGCTGCAGGCTTTGCAGGACCTGTGAGCCAGCCCACCACACGCAGTGTACTAATTACAACTTCCTCATAAATATAAAGCCCTGATTTCAGCTGAAGAACTCTACCTCCTTGATGTCGGTCTGTTTGACTTTCTCCTGCTGTGTTTTTACAGTGATTGTGAGGTCTTTCCAAAGAACCATGCAGCTCCCTTCTCCAAAGTGTTGACCTTCTACCGGAAAGAGCCCTTCTCCCTTGAGGCCTACTACAACAACCCCAAGGAGCTGGCCTACCCCAGCGCCTCTATAGGTACTGCAAGTTTAAGTTATGTAATAGTGGACAATAAAATATGGAAATGTCTAATTTCTTTGTTTTGGTAAAAAAAAAAAAAACACAGCATAACTGAAATGGTTTTGAGAATGTTTTGTATTTATTAATTCAATCTGCAGTTCAAAGTCCAGAGTGTGCTAGTTAATGTTTAACTGTGCTCTCGCTCCATGTTAGATTTATTGTTTGGCTGTTAGAATGATGCCTACCGTTAAGTATGTATACAGTATTCAGCTTCTAGTCACAAGAGGTTTGATATTAAGCAGATGATTGCTAAAACATGCTAATTGTGACTACAAAATAATTTAGTCTTTTGGAAAATCAAAAACATAAAATGTATATTGTTCCTGTGAATTAGTGTGGCACTTGAATGTCTCTAGTATTTAAATATTTCATGTTTCATCCCTCCTCATTAATATACATATTAATATCATACATATTTTCACCCTCTAACCCTTTGTCCTTTCCTTCACCCGACAGGCCAGTTCGTGGTCCAGAATGTGGTTCCTCAAGCATCAGGGGAGAGCGCAAAGGTCAAGGTCAAAGTTCGGGTCAACGTTCACGGTGTGTTCAGTGTATCCAGCGCCTCACTAGTAGAGGTTGTGAAAACAGCTGAGGGAGAAGAGCCAATGGAGACAGACCAGGCAGGGAAGGAAGAGGAGGTGTGTACAGTGTGTATTATCACTGATTTAAGAGGCTCATGACGTACGTGTGTGTGTGTGTGTGTGTGTGTGTGTGTGTGTGTGTGTGTGTGTGTGTGTGTGTGTGTGTGTGTGTGTGTGTGTGTGTGTGTGTGTGTGTGTGTGTGTGTGTGTGTGTTAGAGAGAGAAAGAGACAAGGTCCTGGCTTGTTGTCAGCAGTTTGATTTGTGTTTCATCTCAGATACCACTTTCACACAGTGTGCTTGTCTGGACACACCTTAGCCTCTGTTAGTCAGACATGTCATCACTTTGGCATTTGGATGTCTTGCCTTAACAGGCTAATTGCAGCTTCAAGGGCTTGCATAAGTTGCCTCTTTATAAGACGTTTGGCATTTTATTTTGAGTAGTTAGTCACCATATGCACTGCACAGCCAAAGCATTTGTGTTCATTATGCTTTTTTCCCCAAAGATTGAATGTGACTGCGAAAGCAGCTGAGTATAAACATAGTCGACTCAAAAATGCCCGAGGTTGGGGAGGACACCTTTATGAACAAATGGAGAATTAATGATTTCAGACACCGTAACTCAGTAACAATAACAAATACTAACTATGAGATATTTAAAGAATATCACTGAGTTATAGAGGTATTAATTCAGTTGTTGTTTGCGTCAGTTGGTGTCATATCTTCAACAAGGCTCAAACAGAAATGGACAACCAAAACGATTTGCACAAACCTGTTGAATCCTGTGACAGCTTCTTAAAATTAGTGATTAATGCAATTACAAATTAGTGTTTGTTTCTGACTCCGAACCCAGGGTTTGGATATAAACCCTTATCTTAATATAATTTATGTGTATGTATCTATGTCCTTTGTTTTGTTGACGTGTCAGAACAAAATGCAGGTGGATCAGGAGGATCAGAAACACCAGGCCGGAGACAACGGAGACAAGAAATCAGAAGCTGAGGAGATGGAGGTAACCTTGTGCTGGGCAATAAGGCAGTAACTATAATGATCACCATATCATTTTTTCAATTATATAAAGTATGGAAGAGAATTTGCTTTCTCCAAGTGCTGGACAAGTTTCTGTCAACTCACCTCCAGTGCTAATAAATAACCACGACAAAGTAGAGGAGGGGATCTGCCTCCTTTCTTGCTTGTTGATGAATGCCGGGGTCTGCGTATGTGTCAGTGTGTTTGTCTGCCAGAAGGTCTCCCATAAACTGACTTTTAGCTAGTTTTAACTACTTTTAATAGACTTTTTAGATCTTGGTTGTTTTTAAGTAATATCTTTTAAACTGGAAAAATGGTTTTATTCATGGGATTTTAAGTTATCAGAGAAATGAGCCGAGCATATGCTCATGACTCCACTTACATCACCATCTGGCTGGAAAAGCTCTGTCTGTCTCAGTGAAAAGATCACTGAGTTGGATCAAAGAATTTCCACCACAAAAGAGGCTGGTAGGCACTTGGACACTGTCATCTTCAGCTGTGCACAAGCCACCACCACCAGTGCTGAAAAGCTGGCTGCCTCTGCTCCCTATCCTGCTGACGCTGCAGCAACAATGAACATGAACATTACTCCAAAGCTGTTCATATTATTGTTATTATTATTAGCCTAAGTGTGCCTGCATAATAGGCAGGCTATATTAATTTCTCAGACATTTGCTCTATTATTATTATTATTATTATTATTATTATCACCATCAATATCTACTCTATATATTGACATGAATTTTCTCCACTGGCTGGGAACCCGTACCCTTTTTGCCCTCCTATGATACAGCCCAAGTTTTGGTCTCTAGTCAGTTTCACCTCATGTCTGCTACACAATATGAATGAAGTTGCAGCTCTGTCTTCATAGCAACATGTTTCTGCTGGACTGGAGGTCTTGTACGAGCTGGACAAACCTTACTTCTCAGTTCACCAAGATCCCCAGCCTGGTCCCGATTGATCACCTACCTGTCTAGGAGCAGCTGATGTCCAGCAATGGAAAACTCAGCGTCAGGCTCCATCTCACCACTGCCATATCAGATAGGTTACCAGACCAGTAACCTGCACAGCTGCTACGCTCTCACAGCCTACATCAGCTGGTGGTGATTCCTCCATCAACACTCATTATTGGTGACTTGATTATCAGCAGAGTTCATACTCTTTTTCCAGGTGCTACAGTACGAGATATTGTTGATAAAGTCACAGACATAATAAATCCTACCCTGGGGTTGACAGGATTGTCATACATGTCAGCACATTCAAAAACACCTGTCTGTACTGTTAAAACAAGACTTGGCTAGTCTTTATAACACCCTCACACAGTCCCATAGTAGAGTTTTCATCTCTGGCAGCAGAATGGTGCATTTCTCATCTGCCTGGACACCAATCGTGTGAACGTTATTGACAATTTTCAGTGCAGATGGTCTCCATCTGAACAAAGCTAATGACTTCACTAAAAACAAATACTAGTTTAACAAAACTCTGATATTGTAGATGAAGTGTCAGTAACGTTTCATCCAAAGTGTCCATTAGGATACATCCAAAAATACGTAATATGTATACTGCATAATTAAATATACTGCTTCAACTTGAGTTTTGGCATAAGAAATTTAGATTTTATTTTTTATTTTTTAAAATTTGGTTTTGAGAAACAGAGGCAGTCAGAACTCTGCCTTTGAAGAGACAATAAAACAAAACCTTTTAACAAAAGGTTTTATCATAGTTCTATTGTGATAAATATTGATATGGAATGATATGGAAGTTGCTATACTGATATAATGATGACTTTCAGCCATATCGCCCAGCACCAAGGTACCGGGGCAAGAAAATCAACTCCAATCCTCCAATGTGGAACATTATGTTTCACACTGGAGGTCTGGCATTTGGTGAATGTTATTGTTTCACATTTTCACACTCACACACACACACACACACACACACTCACACACTCACACACACTCACATTACAGAAGACATTTACTGTATTTAAACATACTGTATGTTGATTTGAAACATCCTTTGGCTGACTGGTGTGGTTACTCATTCGCTTTTATTCAAAGACCATAATTCAGTGTGTTCAAGGGTAATTTGTAACAAAAAAACCTAACCAAACAAAAACATTGTAACTAATCATTTTCATGCATATACGCTGAATGACAAGTAAATTTAAAATCATGTGCTGTATATTGAAGAAGGGTACTAAAATGTTATTATAAAAAATCACCCAAAAGGAAACCAAAAAAACCCACACTTACCACATTTTAGTTTGGAGTTTCAATATGACTATAAAACAAAAATATACTTTACACACATTAATACAGATGTACAGAAATATTAATTCACACACAAATGTTCATTTTTATATGGACAATGACATTAAGTTCCAGGTAAAATCCTTTAAGAAAATGCTAGACTCAATTAGCTTAAAGAAAAATAAACACAAATACAACAATGTAGGATTAAAACAAGTGTAAGATTAGTAGTACAACTGCTCCCTTCTCTGTGCACATGGAGGAAAGTGGCATTTTGTGACCTGAGAGATCTTCTGGGTTTGTTGTTGAGAGTATGAGAAGCATGTCTGATAAGTGGTGTGGAGCCAGGCCCTTAATTGCTTTATATCCCAATAAGAGGGTCTTAAATTATATTCTGAATGTAAGCAAGTAGCCAACAGAGGTTTTCTGTTTTGTTTTATGAGAATTTGTGCAGTTCTGTTCTCAATATGTGAGTTGTTTTAATTGAAAGACCCATAAACAGGAAATTGCAGTAGTCCAGCCTGCAGAAGACAAAAATGCATTTGTTTTTTTCTGAGTCAGACTTTTAAAGAAAGATGTTATTTTGGAGATATTTACTAAGGTTTACTATGGTTACTAAGATAACCATCCATAATAACTCCTGGTCTGCTCTGTCCTATTTTTTATTTGTTCACTTTATGTTGTCAAGGCGTAGTTTGTGAGAATAACACAATTATTCCGATTGACTGAGATGTATCTTCAGATTCACCACTTAACTAAAGCACATGTTAAACATTTGTTATATCTCACACAGGCTTCGCCCTCTACTGGACTCTATGGGTACTATACTCCAGCGATCGCGTACGCGCGATGGCCCACTTAAATTTGCATGCTTATTTTCATGTCGAGGGGCGGTCCCCTGGACGACGAGTGGAGGCTGCAACCGGAAGTGGTGCGGCAGATCTGGTCACGATTTGGAAGGGCAACGGTAGACCTGTTTGCCAACAGGTCGAACACCCAGTGCCCTCTCTGATTCTCCCTTGGGGGTGGACGCGTTTGCACACGCACCATGGCCAAGAAGGCTGCTTTATGTCTTCCCCCCCACCTCCACCTCATCCCCCAGCTACTGGAGAGAGTGAGAGTGGCGCTGCCGACCCTGGGCCAGCCGCTTCAGGCCTGGCTCCTGAGAGGGACAGGCTGATGCGGGCTGGGCTGACTGCTCAGGTGCAAACCATTCAGGCGGCTAGGGCTGGATCCACCATTTCCTGTTACAGGCCAAAATGGTTAGGTTTCCAGCGGTGGTGCAAGGAGAGGGGAGTGGACCCACTGACATGTCCAGTGGGGGACACTCTTTTACTTTCTACAGCTTTTGGTTGATAGAGGGCTGTCTCACGCGACTATCAAAGTTTACGCTGCAGCCATCTCATCATGCCACGAAGGGTTGGGCGGAGGTCCAGTCTTCGCCCACCCTCTGGTGAGACGATTCCTGCAGGGGGTCAGAAGACAGCGGCCTGTGGCACGCACTTCTGTACCACAATGGGAATTGCCGTTGGTGCTCGAGGCCCTTACTAGGGACCCCTACGAGCCCTTAGAACACTCCTCCCTAAAGGCGTTGTCGTTCAAGACAGCATTGCTTCTTGCTCTGACGTCAGCCAAAAGAGTGAGTGAATTGTGCGCCTTGTCGGTCCACCCGAGTTGTTTATTCCTACGTGGGGACCGCATCGGTGCCATCCTTAAACCGACCCCTTCTTTTGTTCCCAAGAACATAAGAAGTTCATTTCGGTCAAGAACTATTCAACTGGAGGCTTTTCACCCTCCCCCTCATCGTGGTCTTCACCCTGCCTGTTCATAAGGTTCCATCTCTTGGACGTGTCAGGCTCCTTCTCCAGGTCTGTGCTCACCATAGGGTCACAGGACATGTGAGAAGAGGGATGTGTCAAGTGTTTTATACTCGGCCCCCACAGGGTGTCATGCACCGGCATTGGATCGCCCTCAACTAAGACGCGGGCATTGAGGTGCGGGGTTAGACCACAACCTCACCCAGTCTAGCCAGATGCTGCTAACTGGGAGGAGGTTGGATCCGTTATCACTCCGCATGGCGGCTTAGATCATGAAAGTGATGGCTGGGTCTGGTACTTAACCTTTAGCTGGCTTGGTCAGTGGGCGGAGCCTCTCCCACGGCAGGGAGTACATAAATCGGGCTTCGCCTACTGTACCCATAGAGTCCAGTAGAGGGCGAAGCCTGTGTGAGGTATAATGAAGGTTACGACATTGTAACCCTTGTTATATTAGCACTGGCAGAGCCCTCTACAAAGGGCCGGCTACGTACATGCATATTTCAGTGGGCCATCGTGTGTACGCGTTTGCTGGAGTATAGTACCCATAGAGTCCAGTAGAGGGCTCTGCCTGTGCTAATATAACTAGGGTTACAATATCGTAACCTTTGATATGGTTTGTCATAGTTGTAAGTTGTTTTGTCTTAATTGTCCCATATAAAGTAGCTGTATTTGCACAAACTAAACTAATGTCCGTTTCCTCTTTATTCCAGACAACGACAGAGGATGCTAAGCAGGAGAAGAAGAATGAACCGCCTCAGGCAAAGAAGCCCAAAGTGAAAACGAAGACAGTGGAGCTGCCCATAGAGAACAATTTGCACTGGCAGCTGTCCAGTGACGTACTAAATGTGTTTGTGGAGAATGAGGTAATGCTCTAAAAATCACCAGGAATGTCTAGCATGCACACACAGGCCATGTTCTGGTGAGGTTTAATAGTTTCTTTTGCTGTTTTTATTTCAAACGAAAAGCAATGACTTTTACTTTATTTTCTATGGTTGTAACAACATCTGATGACATAATAATGAAATAATGCTCTATGGTACAGTTATTTGGACAAAGATTAAGAGTGGTCCTAAAGTAAAGGCAAGATTATGTGATGATAATCACTGAGAAACAAGTCTAGTCTTGGACTAGAATGAACCGCTGTCCGAGAAATCAGACCAGTAACCACTTCACATCATTTTCATGAAGGTTTATTTCCCCTGATGAGGACTTTTTTCCTCATTGTCATTTTATTTAAGTGGGCTGTATTGTCCTTCTGAGCTTTCCTACTCATAATCCTCAAGCTTATGTTTAGATAGCCAAACATGGTTGGAACATTTCAACATGGTTTAAATTTTTCTTCTTTCAGGGGAAAATGGTCATGCAGGACAAGCTGGAGAAGGAGAGGAACGATGCAAAGAACTACGTAGAAGAGTATGTGTACGAGATGAGGGACAAACTGCACGGCTCCCTGGAGAAGTTTGTGAATGAAGCTGTGAGTATAGATGTATAGTCTTCACAACTTACCACATGTTAACAGACACTCATCTTCTCAGTAGAAATAATATTTTACTTAAAACCATAACTATACATACTGCATATGTTCCATGCTTTGTACTGTTGATGTTTCCTCTAAATATGTATTACGAATTGTGGACTTAATCTTAATTTTCATATATGTAGGATCGTGACACGTTATCATTAAAACTGGAAGACACAGAGAACTGGCTGTATGAAGATGGAGAGGACCAACAGAAACAAGTTTACATCGACAAACTAGCTGAACTGAAGGTAACTATTCATGCAGATTGGACACTTGTTATTAAGGGAAACCGATATTCTCAAACAAAAGGGAACTATATATATTTTAAGAAGACTTGACACAGTTTTCTTTACAGTCTACAGTCAGCAGCATAAAATGTCTAAAAGTGTTGTACTTGTCATTCATATTTGTAAGGGCTTTAAAAATGCTGCTGAAGATGACTGGTGTGCAGTATCTTTTAGTTTTATCTGCTGTATTCTGTGTTAGTACTCAAAGAAAGATTGTATTTATTCAATATTTTTAAAAAAAGAAAAGAAAATAACATTATCCTCCTAAATTGGTTGAGTCTTGTGCCTTCAATTTTTTGTCTTGCTGGATCACTTACTGACTAAGTCTCATGTTGTTCCTTTACAGAAACTTGGTCAGCCGATTCTCGAGAGATTCATGGAAGCTGAGGAGAGGCCAAGAGCATTTGAGGAGCTTGGCCGACAAATCCAGATGTACATGAAGATCATTGAAGCTTATAAAGCAAAGGTACAGTTAGCAAGTTAGAGGAAATAATGGAGCAGCAGTCTTCATAGGCACAGGGACGCTAAGAGCATTGCTTTAAATAAATAAATGTTTTCACTTCTCCTGACAGGACGAGCAGTACGATCACCTTGATGAGCTGGAGGTGACTCGGGTGGACAAACAGGTGAACGAGGCCATGGTCTGGCTGAACACTAAGATGAACCAGCAGAACAATCAGGACCTCACTGTGGAGCCAGTGGTTAAAGTTACAGAGATCCAGGCTAAGACTAAGGTACAGGGGGTGCATTCAAGACACACACACACAACCTTTAAGGTCCTGGAGGATTTGTAGTTTGGGTTCAGTTGGCATTTTCTTTTTTTTTCTGTCAAAACACGTCGCATCTTGTTGTAGTTAACAAATAATGAACACCAAAACCACTCCTTTGCAGAGATTAGTCTGGATTCTTGTAGGATAATGGCTGACAGTGAACTTGAAGAAGGAGTGGAGTAATGATGAGAAGCACCTACCTCCTGTTCAGGAATAAAATAATTACAACATTGTTAGGACATAAACATGCAATTTGTGAGCATTCTAGTTTGTGTACGACAATGAATCTTTTGAATCTGTTCTACAAAGCAGCACAAAAAACCGAAACCACACAGCTAAGCATACAAAAACTGCAATTTCCACAAAAAAACAATATCTTAATGGTGTATTCAGTGTTTAAGCCAATGAACTGTTTTATTCTCTCCAAACTAACCAAATTTTGCTGTAAGCTGTAACACTCTTGTGGATTGTTTCTGTTTTTGTTCACCTCAGCTTCTGACTTTACGCACAACTCGCAGACTCTGTTTCAGTTTTGGTTATTTTCCTCCAGTTTCTCGTTTTTGAGGCACATCTATAAATCCCAGGGATACAGGGGTGCAGATTTTCTGAAGTTGAAACATTTTCAATCAATTCATGCTGTCCTGGGTGAATTTGTGTTCACTACTCATGTCTTTCCATTGACCTATATACTGTCACATAGCCTCCTAAAATTTGCTTAGCATTCTGTCTGAACACACAGTAAGGCCTCTTACAATTAAAATCTCTTAAACAATGATAAGGGGACCAAAGGACCATCACAAAACATGATCTTCCTCTAACCAGTGTTGTCTTTTTTCCTGTTCAGGAGCTTTATTCAGCTTGCAACTCCGTGGTGTCCAAACCTAAGCCCAAGGTAGAGCCTCCCAAGGAGGAGAAGACTGAGAACGGTCCAGTCAATGGACAGGAGGGAACAGAGAACAAGCCATCTAACCCAGACAAAACCACATCTGCAGGCACGGAAAAGGAAACAGCGGAGAACAAGCTCCCTGAAATGGACATTGACTAACTGTTGCAGCGGCCACTCCCCGAGTTTCACCTCTGCTTGTCACGCTACTCGCCCCCCCCAATTCTGTCATTCTTCTGAGATTGTTATTGACCATACAGTAGCATCTGTCTTGAACACACAGACAGCAGCATCCTTAATCGATACTATTACGTACAGCAATCAGCCTTCAGCGGCATGTAATTTCTCATTTTCTTTGATGAATACAAAGATATTGCATAATAATATTGAATGGACTACTTTATGACATAAGTCGTGAGCGTGGGATGGAACCTGCTTTCTTCATGTTGCTTTGATGACCATTATGTCAAAGATTGTTTTTATTCAGCATCTTCTGAGCATATTTAAGACGAGAATGTATGTCAGATTTGAATACTTGTAAACAAAGGGGTCGAGCAGAAGAAAACTAGTAATTCACATGGGAGTGATGAAAATGTAAAATATTGCAGTATGTCTGGATAAAGTATAGATGCAGTACATGTACAAGCAAACATGAATTGTTCCAAGTTGTACATGACACATTTTTTTCTTTTTTTTTCAATACAATAATTTTAACTGCTGGATAATGATATATTTGGTTTAAAAGGAAAGAAGGTGTTTTTGTTGAGTTTACATGTACTGTATGTTGAAACTAGATACTACAAGTTACTGTCATGCAGTATTTTCATCGTTTGGCTTTTCTCATTCAAAAGCAATGGTCCGTTGGTTGTTCTCTGGTAGCCTTGTATTGTTTCTTTTCTACTTAACAGTGAATGCTGGTCAAATGAATCACCTTCTTGGGTGCTGCTATTGTTGCCAGGTCACCAAAAAAAAGCAAAAATAAATCTTGACAAAAAAGTATATGGGATGAGACTTGTTCATTGTGACAGTAGAGATGTGGTAGATATGTCATTGTGTGTGTTGTGCTACCACAGTTTGTTTAAATTGACCAGGAGGACACAATGATGCAGCTGAAAGATTGTTAGTATGTCAGTCACTGGACAAAATTGAGTGGTTTCAGCATGACAATGTGATGTGTAGATTTGCTTTTTTTCTTATTCTGTTATGATAGTAAACTGAATTATATATTGAGCTGATGGTCGTCCAACTCCAATTTAACTTGGCAGGTTAAATGATAAATTATCAAGATGTTTGTCAGTTGCTGCCCTGCTTCATCAGCAAGATGGGTAAAGGAAATTCGTATTATAACCATTACTAATATGATTAAAGTAATTTGGGCTTATTTGTTTTGTAATATGAGTATTAATGGTTGGATCAGTTGAGTGAAAGAGGTTATTTAACATGAGGAGGCCTGTCATATTTAAACACTGTCAGAACACAAAAAGGTCAAGCATCTTCACTTATAATGTAAACAAAATAAAAATGAATAATTACACATACAAAATCTATCTTTGAGATAGCTTGGACCATTGATATGTGAATAAAAAATATAGGAATCGCCTTGTGAATAGCCTAACATAGAAAAAGCTCTTTTACCAAATCACTATGTGATAACAAAACTAGAATGTGTATTTCCTGAAGAAAATGCCTGTGATTGCTGCCAGCTGTGAGCTGTTGCTCCAGCAGCAATTTAAATGTTGTTGCGCCACCTACAGCTGAAATTGCTACAGACTTGTTCAGCAACCATGGCTGATCTACTTTGCCACATTACAAAATACGAAGGTACACACATTAGCACATCACATACAGACATTTTAAATTTGGTTTCAAATGTACTGCAGTAAGATAAAATAAGATTAACTGTATCTTTATTGATTTCCCTTGGGAGAAATTCAAATTGACACAGCAGTACAGTGGAAAAAAGTTGCAGCATAAGGGTGAAAGTGTAGAATCAACATTAAATAAGACAAAATAGGATAAAATAAATAAAATACTATATACAATAAACTGGATATTTGTGTAAATAAATCTGCAATATGCAGAAATTCCTGAGATTATATACTGTGTGCAATGTTCCTTGGATTAACATAGTAAGGACAGCATCTGTCTTTTTTAGTGTGAGTGGGAGGTGCTGGGAGCTGCAGTGTTGTACAGTCTGATGGCTGATGGTATAAAAGGGCCCCCCAAGCGCTTTGAGACATATGGCTGGATGAGTCCAAGTCAGTTCGGCATAGAGAGGATGTGGGAATTGTCCATGAGAGCTTCCAGCTTCCAGCTTCTCTTCTCTGTCACTGCCTCCGCACTTGTCCTTTTTAGGAGACTTTTTTCCATTTGGTTTTAAATGTAGACTATTGCAGTAATACACAGTACAAAGGTCTGGGCACACTTGATTGAGAAAGTGTGTCCAAACTTTGAATGAATGAAAATGAATCTAAGTACACTAACCAACCTGCAGGCGTCGCTGTCACACACGTATTCACACACACCCTGTCTGCACAGCCATGAACTCGTCAGAAGGCAGGGTTCAGTAGCATTTGGCTCGGATAAGGTAAGAACCACGTTATTATTTTCACATTATTACAGTGTTACCATGCGTGTAGTGGATAACAGCGGCTGTGCTCAGTTGTACAGAAAAAAAATAACGTGACTTTTGTTGCTGCCACAGATGAAAAGTGACAGCAGGGCCGAGCTCGTGTAGCCATAGTCACTGTTTACATCAGCTAGCTTGAACACTGCTAACATCAGCTAGCATTTATGCCTTCCTCTAATGCTAGCCGCGAAACTGACTTCTGGATACAAGTTTTCTAGTTTCCCCCCGTCCACAGGACCACGCGACTGACTGTTATATTATCATTAAATTACGACTTCGTATAATATGGGTTAAGGTAACTTTTGGTAGCAACGGTGTTAACTTTGGGTAGCCACTGTGTAGCTTAAGGTTGGCTTTGGCTAAAGCAAGCTGACGTTATATCACAATGTTACTAATGTTTGTCTTACGAGGATTTGTTTGTTTGTTTGTTTGTATTTATTTCAAACATGTAACAAATAAAAACACAACAAGAGTAAGACATTAAATGAATAGTAAACAAAGTACAAAGTACAGCAAAATCTAATTCTCGTAAACAACATAAATATAAAGATAGGAGTTAAAGGACGAGTACACCATTTTCAAGCCTGTCCTAAATTAACAATCCGGTGGTTACATTAACATGAAAATAGGCCTTGACATAATAATTCCTCCTGTACATACTGATCATCAGAAGATGATGAGGGCCTGATTTACTAAGATCCCAAATAGTGGGTACCAAATTCATAGATTGCGCGTTTCGTTTGCGTGAGTTTTGCGGGTCTACTAATCTACTAAGAATAACTGCAACAGGTCCAACAGGGTGGAGACAGCAGTATTTAAATGAGGGTTTTGTGTCTGAATGGAGAGTTTGGACGAGCAGAAAGCTGCAAGCGCAAAATGAAATGTGATCAGGTTCTAGTGCAAGAGGTTAACAAATATATTGAGTTATAACAAAAACAAATATTACCAGAAAAACCCACATATGAGAGATTATTTGTGACAAAGTCAATGCTGTTAGTAAAACCAAAATTATTCCACTCCAAAATTATAACACAGGTGGAAAAACTCCTGACTGTTGTTTTAAGACAGACTTGAATCATTTTGAACCCGACCTTTAACCAACAATTGATCAATTAATCAATACACAAAAGGGTAGAAGTGTCTAAAGGTGTCCAATGCTGCTTTTGTATTTGTATTGATAATAGTGATAAAGGTGATTAGTTGGTCCTTTCTCTGACTGTGTGATATTTGTCACTCTTGATCTTTACTACATTGATGTGTCACTACTGCTCTTGATTCGTTTTTGTTGACTTTCATGATGATGAAGTTATTTCTCACATGTTGTTGTTGCAGGAATGTAAATGTCTGAGGACAAGGAAGCCCAGGAAGATGAGCTGCTTGCTTTAGCAAGTATCTATGATGAAGAGGAGTTCCACCGGGCGGAGTCGGCACAGGGGGGAGAGATCCAACTCTGTCTGGAGCTCCCTCCTGATTTCAAAGTTGTTGTCAAAGGTACAGCTGTCACTAAAGCTGTGTAAAGAAAGAAAGACTAGACATTGCAGGCACTTTTCATATAATGCTCTAAATAATATTAAGAGACTGTTGTTAGATGCCCTCCAATAAGATTTATAATAAAATCTTCTCTGTCTGTTGCAGGAGAGACACAAACTGAATATAATGTCTGCTTCTTACCTCCTTTGGTGCTCAACTTTGAGATTCCAGCAGACTATCCATCCACATCCTCACCAATCTTCACTCTCAGCTGTAAATGGATGAACAGAGCACAGGTAAGACTCAAGCTGGCCAATATCATCCTACCCTACATCACTATCCAAAAGCTGACTTGCATATGTTGGCATAGTATTAAAATTGAGTGTCAAATGAGGAAAGGTGAGTGACTTTACCCTGAAAAGGAATTATTGTGCTTCTGTAAAATAGTATCACTCAGAGAAAGTTTCTGAGCAGTCACTTTCAATACCTGTTTCCTGTACTTTACCTTTTTACTTCCTTAGATGAGCTCAATGTGCAGACGCCTGGATGAGCTGTGGGAGGAGAACCAAGGCTTTGTGATTCTTTTCACATGGATCCAGTTCCTAAAAGAGGAGGCTCTGGACTTTCTGGGCATCCAGTCTCCTCTTGAAGTCACGAGGGCAGGAAGTAAAGCAGGTGCTGAGCGCAGGAAAGCCGAACAGGCAGCCACAGGTAAAGTATATGTTTATATTATCATGTTTAATAGTCATGCCATCAAATTACTGTTTCTACAAAAAGTAGATTATATTTCATAATTGATTTAAACACTGTAGATTAAATAAGTATAGCGCCAGCAATTAAAGGCAATACTATGTAGGATTTTTGGGTTGCTGTTTATAAACATCACATTCAGAGTTGGCCCCTCCTTCCCGGCCCAAACACCAGAGTGAGCTGAGAGCGTGTGCAAGATGGTTGAGCGAGCTAGAGGGTAAATGAAGAGAGAGAGCAGTGATGACAAGAATAAAAAATGTAAAGTGAAATGTAATTTTCTGATTGTGTGACATGTCCGCACCTCTACAAAACCCTGCGGGAAGGTGCTGCATTGCTGAAGTTGGTGTGAATGCACCAAGAGCACGTTGCCATCCCATCTGCTGTGGCCTCTCTGCTCTGCTCTTTGGCTGTGTGTGTGTGCTGTCAGTCAAACAGATACAGAAACATGTTTTTATACATGACACAAACAGAGAGCAGAGGAGAGAGTTGGAGACATTGATGCCATTGAGTTTCGACCTCACACCTTGCATGCTGTTATTGGCAAAATAATAAGAAAATAAGAAAATGCAGTCAGGATGAAGAGTCTGTAGATGTATACATCGCCACACACTTTTAATGGGTCATAAGTGATGATGGAGAGGGATTTCTTTTGTCTATACATTGCGTTTTTTAGGAAAATTTTCCATGTATGCCTATAACATTTATCCACTCTGCTTTTGTTATAAAACAGTTGCTGGTCTCTCAAACACGTGCTTTATATGATAAATGCTAACTAGAATCCCCCATAACAAGTATTTTTACTCTCACTGGAAAAATAGATATTTTTTCCTTAATGCGTATTTATCTCAATTATTTGTTAGGAGCACAGATATATGGTGACTAGAATTGCATTAGTTGTGATAATACAGAGTCAACTGGCGCTCTACTATTTGAGTTTTCTAAACATTTTAACTTATTACATGTATGTTTTGGCATTTTTTTCGAGGGGTGATCAATAACATTTCACAATTTTGTTCAGCTCTGACTCAAGGTGGGAGTCATTCAGAAATAGCTGAGGAGAAGAAAAGAGAAGTCAAGAAGGAAAAGTGTGAACCACAGTCTTCTCAACTGGACCCTCGGGCTGTTCTGTTGATGGACCCACGTGCCGACCTTCTACCTCAGCTCCTGGACTTTGACGAGGCGCAGCGCCAGAGAGCATTTGACTGCAAGGTGTTCTGCTGCGGGATCTGCTTTGTAGACAAACAGGGCTCCCACTGCCTCTGCTTTAAGGAGTGCCAGCACGTCTACTGCAAGGCCTGCATGACTGAATACTTCCAGATCCAAATACGGGACGGCAACGTTCAGTGCCTTAATTGCCCTGAGCCCAAATGTACCTCCTTAGCCACACCTTCCCAGGTAAGAAAGTGGTACAGTACGTTTATCCAAAACAGGCATTTATCTCACACTTCACAATTGTTCAAATTCATCCTCTAATTGTATTTTAAACGTTTCCCAACCCCTATCATATGTAATGAACCAATTCCTCTTCCTGTTGGTTTCATCTGTCAGGTGAAGCAGCTGGTGGATGAGGAGCTGTTTGCCCGCTATGACCGTTTGCTGCTCCAGTCCAGTCTAGACCTCATGGCAGACGTGGTCTACTGTCCCCGCCAGTCCTGTGGCACCGCTGTTATGGTGGAGCCAGACACAACCATGGGCATTTGCTCAGCCTGCCAGTATGCCTTTTGTACACTGTGCAAGCTGGGCTATCATGGTCTCTCCCACTGTAAAATCAATGCGGGTAATGTCGCTGAAAATACAGACACTTTGTTTATAAGGGTAACAAGAGAAGAGTCTTTTGTTAGTGTTGTTAGTGATGTCATTTAATGCTGTTGTCAGGTAAAAGCCTAATTTCATTAGTCGCTTTATAGGAATTAAAGTTATTTTTTTAAACTGTTACCTTGTTGAAACAAGTTCAGTTTAACATACACACATTAATAAAATGGTTGCACTTTTGAAGCTTTGTGTCAACAGGTTGGCTTATTGAGCGTCTGATAATGACTTCAAAATGAAAGGGATGGTTTTGTGAATTAGTAGCAGGGAGACAATTCTGTTTCAAAATGTTTACCATTATTATTATTATTATTATTATTAGTATTATTAATTGAAAAATGTCCCCCTGTGTTTTTTGTTTATTAGATTCATTGTCAAATTATCTCTCACTCATCCTCCTGTATTGGTCTGCTTCAGGACTATATGAACTAAAGCTAACTGTACACTTGTGATGTTTGTTCAGTTATTTATGGAG
Organism: Scomber japonicus; assembly: GCF_027409825.1. NCBI lineage: Eukaryota > Metazoa > Chordata > Actinopteri > Scombriformes > Scombridae > Scomber > Scomber japonicus. The sequence continues at coordinate 12,449,814 of NC_070590.1, read as the reverse complement.
TTAAGACATTGTGAGTAATACTAGTTAGAAAAGTAATAATTTGAGCTAGATGGTAAAAATATTATAGAGAGATTGGATGAATGGTAAGATAGGAAGGTAAAAGACATGGAGAATTAATTGGTTTTGGATGATATTTTATGAATCCTAACCTTCATCTTGTTTTTTTGTTTTTTGTCTTGTCACAGATGAATTGCGTAACCTCAAAGATGAGTACCTGTCATCCACTAGTGAGGGTAAAAAGTTCATGGAGCAACGCTTTGGAAAGAGGGTGATCCAGAAAGCAGTGGAAGAGTCCTTTAGCAGAGACTGGCTCAATGAGAACTGCAAATGCTGTCCACGCTGTGGCACTAATATACAGGTGGGCTCCCCCTGCTGGTAACAACACAGTAGCACAGACTTTGAGCTTTGTTTTGAATATGAAACACACAGCATATTTATTCTCATTAACATTGTACCCAAAAGATAGATTAACTGTAACCTGTTGATGCTAACTGACTCCTGCCAACGACTTCTCTCCATCTCTTTAGAAAGTGGACGGCTGTAACAAGATGACCTGTACCTCGTGTAGACGATACTTCTGTTGGCTTTGCCTGGGCGTTCTCAGCAAAGTCAACCCTTACAGTCACTTTAACAACCCAAATTCACCTTGTTACAACCAGTGAGTGATGACATCTTTTTTGTTTAGTCACCATTTCTTTCTTTCTTTTCTTTTCTTTTCTTCCTTATTTTGTTTTACACAGTAAACATGTTGGTTGAATGCTTCTTCTTTCATCTGTTATAGACTCTTCCATGGTGTGGATCTTGATGAAGAAGATGCCTTCTGGAGTGATGAAGAGGACTGATAGTAGTTCAGTACTTCGCTGCTGTATGTTCCATCTGAATGCACTTTATCTCAGCCAACCATCACTTCACCTGTACTCACACTATAACTGTGGTAGTGCAGCAGTGTCACTACCATGGTGTCATCATTTGTGTTTTGAATATGATCCCAAAACTTGGATAAAAAACATTCAATGCCGGGGTGTAAATTGTTTATATTTACTTAATATATGAGAGATATGAGATATTCAGGTAGGAATGAAGTCTAAAGGCAAGTTTGAGCTTTTATCTCAGAGAGAAATTCAGCTGTGGCTGTCAAATTATGATTTAAAATTATTTCAGTTTGGTATTGTGGTATAAGTAGATATTTTAATTAAAAAAACAAAAACAAAACACTTTTGGTTATTGAGAATCGAAGCCACATATTTGCACATATTCATGTATGTGTTGTTGATGCTCATTAGTGGCCACAATCCTTTAAACCTCTCAAATATAACTGTCACAGGACTGGATATTTAATTAGATTTTTTTATTTTTTATTTGGTGGGATTTCTCATATATAAAGTATATATGCAGTAGATTGAGTATAGAGAGCTACTTTCTCTCCTGATTGGGCATCAACATCATGATGGGTTTTTTGTTATCTCACAGGTTTATAATGATCAAGAGTTCGTAATGGAACCATTGACAAAGTTTGTTAATTAAAGGCGTTTGCCACCAGTTAACCAGCAAAACTAGTTAAAAGAAGGTCTTGCTTTTGCCTTTCTTTGTCATAATAAAGTATCCTGCTTGTCCTGTGGCATCCTACTATCCAGCTAGCTTTCTGTTACATGTCAAAAGTATGATGGCAAACTTTTCTTAAAGTAAGCTTCATGGTAGATATTGAAGTGAATTTCAAGGTCTAAACAAGATACAGGATGAAAGCATCAGAGCCAAGACTAGAGACTCTTCACTTAGCCATAATTCCAAAACTAAGGTTGTTGTTTTTTTTCCAGCTTTAGTCTGAATGGGAAACTCTTATACCTCCCTTAGACGGACATAATGTGTAAAAGGATTCTCTTTGGTCAACTATGTTTAGATGAGATTTTTCCTCAGATTATTTCATTTACAGGAACATTTAATTATAAAAATCAAGCAGGGTGGAAAGAAGGAAATAGAGACACTAGTTGTGGGGGATTTGATTATTTGTTGAGTCATGTGTTTGTCTGTAGAGAATGTAATAATGTTGGACATTGACAGTGGATCTTCAGGGACTGTGGTGTGAGAAAGGAAATCCTCACTTTGTGAACAGCTGAGGCACTTACGAATGATTTTACTGGATTCATTTACATCCTTGTTTCAATGGCTGTTGTTTAATGTTGCCAAATATGTTTATGAAATGGGGACACAGCATTTTGATAACGTCTAGATATACAAAAAGTATTTTGTAATACTTAATTACATATATTTTTTAGCAGTTTATCCCGAACAAGCAGTTTAGCCTCAAGTTTAACCCTGTTATCAGAACTGTTTTTTTCAACATTGAATAATTTGCTCCTCACTACTTCCAAAGTGCAGACTGGTGTCAGTATTGATGCTGGTCTGGACAGGCAAAAAGACAATCTCTTGTTCAGTCTTGAAATGCACATGGATTCACTTTACCCGCCAACGCAGACCCACTGTCACTTCATATTTCATTTAAGAAAAGTTTGATTCCTGTTAAAATATACTCAACATTCTGTTCCTCAAAATAAATATTGCCACTTAATACAGTTTTGTCTGTTTAATTCATTAAATGAGAGATAAAAATGCTAATTTGGTGCCAGTACAACATTGTTTCCAATTGCTGTGGGGTTAGGGTTAGGGTTAGCTGTTTTATTCTCTTTAGTTCCTCAAAAATCTATACCTCCTTTGTGGTCCACATTTAGACTTTACAGAATATCAACATGACTCCTCTTGCTACCAATGTGATGTTACCATGCATCTTTACTGCCATTTCTCCCTGTTTTTATTACAGTTAGGCAAAGGTTAAATCCGCAGTAATTTTGTCCCAATCCTTCAGAGCTTTTTCTTTCAGATCACAGCACTTTTGTCATTTGTAGAAGTGTGGACTTTTTTATTTGCACACCAACACACACACTTCTGACTCAAGTATAGGACTAAGTTGGTACAGTTGAGTTGGAGTACCAAGACTTGACGTTTGACTTCCTCTAAGCAACTGTAAAATGATGATAATGTTAACTTTCTTTTCAAAGTCGTACATACTTTAAAAGAGCACAGGGGCAGCCAAGAAGTTGTTTTTCCAACTCTCATTTTTAGGGTTGTACAATTATAGCGTTCAGTGCAAAAAGTGGAAATAATACAATGAAAATCAGTTAAGAGAGTTATAATAGAATATATTATTTTAATGTATCATTCTTCAACAAGAATATTTAAGAAGTTTTAAAAATAAGTAAAAGGCTGATTAATTTGTAGAACAGACTTGATACCAAGCTGTTCAACAGTGTGCCTTGTTTTTTGGATGTTGTTGAGACTTCATCTAAATGTTTCCTCAGTTTTATCTATACATTTAGTATTCAGCCATTTAGCATAAAAGGTCAAAATCAAACACCAGTGAAAATATCCCAAGTGTTTATAGTTGGGTTTAAAAAATGAGCTTTCTGTGGTGCTTCAAGTGCACCTTTAACTTATACCTTTACAACATCTGGTTACCTGAAACATGACCCATATTTACCCTGTAATCCCGAGGTTGTGCTGTGACAGACAGAGAAACAATGAAATACTAAAGAAACAAAGAGCCCACATTTTAGCCTGAGATTGAAAAGAGACAACATTGTGTAATCCCTTTGGCTAGAGTTGCTGACAGGGGATAACCCTTTAAAATGGCCCCTCTCTCCTGTCATGTCCCATCCCCTGCCTCGTGCTCTATGTCCCCCCCAGCCTCTGTCTTTCTCCATACACGCTGACAGACAGACTGGCCGACTGACTGGCCGACTGACTGGACTGTTACTATGCCCCTAAAGACACCTGCTCTCATAAACACATGAAGCCACCAGTAGCAGCACCTGGCCACCAGTGAGGAACCTCACCAACACATATGAATTAATCGCTTTCTCCTCACTCAACCATAAAAGCAGCAGGACAGCACTCGAAAGGAAAAGGTCAGTGGATTTTGTGGATTTTGATGTGGTGGCTGATGGGGATGCAGACATCAGTGTTAAGGGTGGTGAAGGTCCCAGAGCTCAGTATCATGGATGTGAGACATATTGTCAGCCATGATTTTGGGGAATGCAGTGGTGATGCACAAGTGTTGAGTGGTATGGAAAAGCTCCGCCTGGGGGAAGCTATATTTACAGGACCACATTATCTTCCTGATAATAGTAACATTTTGATATGATCGTGTTTTGTTTATCACCTTTATAAATTAAAGCTACCTTTAGCTTGGGATTGTTAAATATGAATGAATGGTTGAATGAGTGACGTTTATCAACTATGCTCAGCCCACATGTGCTTCAAATACCTCAAATAAATGACATTTTCAGTCAATACTACATAAAATAAAATAAAATAAAGAAAACAAATTTGAATAATTGTCACAACCATATTGTCACAATAATTGATTAAATACTGACTAAGTAATACATTTTCTCTTCTTTTCAGGACACAGTTATCAAGATTAAATACATCTAAAACAAATATCACAAAATCCTGTGTTCAACAGAATATTTCAGGGTTGCGTTGAACTATTTCATGGAAAATGACTTCAATCTTCACAGGATGCACATTACAAAAGAAAATAGGATTCATTTTCCACTTCTCAAATGTCACACAGCACATACACTCAGTGTTCCCCTTTATTATTCACCAACCTTTATTCCTTGGTAAAGGAGAAATACCAGTTCTCACCTGTGTAACTAAAGACCTTTTGTTTGTATAGATTGAATGTACATGATGTTGATTAGTGCTCTCTTTTCTGAGAGCTACAAGTATTTGAAGGAGAATATATGCATCAATAAACTTGTCTTTGAAAATATATGCGCAACAAATGAATTATTAATAAAGTGCAAACACACCTCATTGAATTTACACATACATTACATTTGAATGTGTCTGTTTAAGAACTCAGAAACTGACAAAAGTTAATTGTTTGAATCTTAAAAATCAATTAATGTATTAATCAACTAAATAATTTGAAACAAACCTGAGGTCTTAAATCACCAACTTGCAGTCAGTTGTTCCTCCCATGCTCTCCATGTTGCATCAAGTTACTGTTTTGGAATTAAATTCTAGTCACAACTTAACTTTTAAAATAATATTTGTCAGGTATTTACAGATAAAAATAAACATAACATTCACTTAAAGCTCAGCAGTGATCTGACAAGTATTAAAATCCTTAAAGTCTGTGAATACCATGATGTAAAATTACTTCATAAACACAATAGTCCACAGATGGTTTTGCGTCATATTTTTTATCACGTTTTTTAATAGGAAAAACAAAAACAACAAAAAACTTAAATGTGGAATATCTTAAATGTATGGAAATAAACATGAAATATAAGGTACCATTACCTCAAACCTGCTCACATCTCACAAGTTACTCCAAACCTTCAGCAGCAGAAGCTTTGTTAACTGTTTTTGTCTTGTTTGTTTTATCCTGTCAGAGACGCTTTGAGACCAAACCATCCACAGTTCTTCCACTGCGGGACCAAGAACCCAACCGAGCGGTTGCATCATGATTGAGAGTGACAGAGAGCTGTCGGCCATGGTGCAGGAACTATGGGACAACGATGTCAACAGACTCAAACCTGGAAAAGACTACAGGATCTCTCTACAGGTGCAGCACACACAAACACATGTTGTCATGGTCACTTTTGAAGAAATTATATTGACTTACATTAGTTTCCTGAAGACTTTACCCCAACCCTGATTTTACCACTGACCCAAAAATCAGTGTTTTATCAATTGAAGACACAACTTTCGTGCTCAGTTGGGCAAGCTTTTCCTCAATCAACTAGTGTAAAGTCTGAAATTTGTCCCCAGAAGTAGCACGCACACACACACACACTTTTGTGATTGATACAATTAGAATTGATCACTTGACTATCCATAAAACAAGAGACTCATTATATGTATATATATTTGTATTATATGCCATTTTACAGCAACTTGCATCACACGTAACATTAATAAATATCCATAAAATTAATTTTACTTTGTTATCAATATTCTGGCGAATAAAATGGTCTACACACTTCATTATACATTGTGAATTTACCATGAAATCAGTTTGCCTTATCGCACAAAACAGAGAGTGGGCGCTGTTTTGCTGCTACAAACAGAGTTGAATCACTGTATGAGCTGACTATTGAAGACCTACTGAAGAAGTAAAAAACATGTGTCAGTATGTGCCAGTCACAAATGGGAATGATGTGAATTAAATGGTCGGAGAATACAGTGTGGAGAAAGTGGGGGACAGTAGTTGTGTTTGTATAGTTATATTAAATTATGTTGGATGTCACAGTTCTTTTCTACAGCCTGGCCATCTGAATAAAAGACAAACACTACATCCAAATTTATATTTTTACTCATAATAGTTTCAGTTATTGTCTCATATAGTGCAAAGGTATCTCTGATTCAGTGCAAATTTTGTCAGTAGAAGCACACAAGAAGAACATCTGTTTAACAGGAAGATAATAGGTGTGAGCATGTATTAACTATTTAACCAAAGCGAACACTTGAGTTTGAGTGATACTCTTTCTGCTACAGGGTAAAGCTGGAGACAGCATGCTCAATGACGACAACGATGGAGCAGGATATCCTCTGTTTACATTTGTCGATGAGAACATCTTCAAAAAGGAGACTTTTTTAGGTAAGTGTGTGAAGGTAATGCGTTTTGAGGAAGGTATACAGACTTCAAAAGTGAGTTGTCTTTCTTTGTGCCTTATTATACAGTGTCCCCCACCTGTTTCTCTGGGATGAAGCAGCTTACAGTGAGATATTTTGGATGGGTACAAGTCTGTTCCTGTTTCTTACTGTACACACAAAATGTTGCATTTTCCACTGTATCGTTTGCCAGTTTGATACTACCCTCCTCGTCACCTCCCCTCAGAGTAAAGCTTTTTCATCTACTCCTAATCTCCTTATGACGAACAGTGGTGTGTTGCATAATCACAGAGCAGGCAGGGTTCACTGCTCTGGCTCGGTACGTTCTGTTGCATTAAGATGCTCGTGTCCAAACACTGTCCTCTGCTTCAAGTGCTCTTCCTTCTGGCGCTCGGGTGCACTCCCAGTTTCATGTTGTGCACCATGTCAGAGAAGGCAATGTCCTCACATAGAGCTGTATAGGGACCTGAGTTATGTAACTGCTGGTATTCAGAGTTCACTCTGAGGCCGGTGTCCCATTGAAAAAAAGAGTATCCCCCCTCCCTCTTGCTAGTTTTGTACTGTTTGTCCACTACTCTCTAGTAACTTGCTTTGCTTATCCATCACCTGATTTCTAGAGCAGTGATCCTCTTTCATTTCTTAAATCAAATGTATTCAAGTAGAGAATAAACCTCAGTTTTTAGACTTTTTTTCAGTACAATAATATTTTAAGAATAGCTATTTAAACTGTTGAGGGTACATGAGAGCAAAGTTATACCCGGTGTTGATGAGGACCTTGTTGAACAAACACATGTACCATGCATCACTATCAGTTTGCAGTTCTATATACTGCACAGCTGGTTAACCACATGGGCATGATACAGGTGTGAGGTGACACTATAACTGAAAGAAAACAGCTCAAGCAGATAAATAGTGATCAGAGATGTGCTGCTGCTTGATGAAGAAGAATATTTGAAGTTTTACTGTTTTAAGAAAAGCTAAATTACTAAAGTAGAAAAAACTAGATGGCAGTGTTCTCATGTTGTAGTTATGATATTAAGAAATGGAGTTTACCTCTCAAAACAAACTCTTTCACAAACTGTTTGTCTAAACTCTAATGAGCTGAAGGCTTCTGCATTTGCTGTACTGCTCAGTTGACATCGTAATTTCCTTACATCAGTGCTTCCTGGCTTGAAAAGCCTTTAAACAGATTACATTTTAACACAGTATACTGTTAACTACACATGTTTCCTATTATTGTATTGGTGTTGAAAAGTGACATCATTACTAACACAAGACAAATGTGTTTCTGCAGCCTTTATCTCCCTCTTAGATAACTATGTGAGTGACACTGGCGAGCCAGAAATCGTAACCCCTGAGGAGGTGGCAGAGAACCACAAGTTCCTGGACTCCATCGTTAAGTCTCCCACTATGAAGGTACCAGTTGACAATTTTTGTCTCTCTTTGTTTTTCAATCAGAACTCATTTGGAGTTCCTCAGTTGGTTCAATATTCATACAATACAATTAAACTGATGCATAGTGTTTTAACTCTAGTATATCTTTATTTGTTTCTACAGCATGCAAAGTTATACCTTGACCTGCTTGTGAATGGTCAATTACTTAAAATATTGTTTAAACTCTAACTTTATACAGTCCTATAGGTGAAAAGTCAGTTCTGTTAACATCTTATAAACATCTAGTAAGTGGCCGTGACAATGACAAAACAACAAGTTCCAACTATTGAAGAACAACAACGCAAATAAATTGAAAACAAATTGGATAAATACAAGAGAAAATAACTAATCAGTATTACTAATAAATAATCAGTATTGTGATAAATAGACATTTCTAACAATGCATATTATTATTTGTATCTGCGTGTGTATATTTGTATGTGTATCTGTAGTACAGTACAGCTTTGTCTCACTGATTAAGGGATTCTGTGTATGGTGTAGTGCATGTTATGTGTGTATATCTATTGGGTAATTGTGGATGTAATTCTTTGATGAACTAAATTATAAAAGGAAAAATCATGCAAATGCAAAATCGGCTAACGCTGCACTAACACTAAACTTAAAGACAACACTTTATTCACTTTAGTTCCTGTTTGTTTCAGTTAGCTCATAAATACCTGGCAGAGAAGAACCTCTCTCCTAAGGATGAGACACAATTCAAGGAGCAGCTGTACAGGATCTGGTTTGAACTTTATGCAAGGAGAGGATCCAGCAGGTGGGTGGACGCTGGCACAGCACTTGAATGTAATTTCACCAGTGGAATCTGCCACTATGATGGCGACTGTCTTACTCTGAGCAACTGAGTCGGACTTGTCGATAGTGAAAATGTTTATCTGTAGCTGTTTCAGGAAGTAAGAAGCCACTAAACACAAATCACACAAGATTTAATAGGATTTGGTCATTTCTAATTGATTCTAGAGTTATATGGTTCCATATTCCTTGAAATTAACAATATATTGAGCTCAGCTTATGACAAAATTGCACTTTAAAAATGTTTATCTGCTTGTAACAAATAACTGACTCTAAAGCCTGCAAAGCTTAAAGTGCATTGGTATGACAACGCATCAGCAAAGGTGTTTGTGGTCTGATGTTCTTCCTCTCTATCTCACACCAGGCCAGACTCTTCAGGGTTTGAACACGTCTTTGTTGGAGAGACGAGAGGAGGGCGGACCGTCATCGGCTTTCACAACTGGATCCAGCTCTACTTACAAGAGAAGCTGGGACACATCGATTACAAAGGCTACAGCGTCACTGCAAATTCACCCCAGGTACACTGTTGCTGGGTGTTTCTGGCTCCATCTAAAAATGTACAAGACTGGGGCAATAATATATTTTCAGCAGTAGTGAATATGTATTATATCATACAGTATATATAATAGAGGATGAGTATTATTCAGCTTGTTTTTGCACATAGAATTGAATGTTTTCTGACTCTTTTTAAGACAACACTCTTTTAGACTTCATAATTCATCTGTAGAGCCTCATGTGTCCTTTTAAACAGCCAACTTTGAACATTTCTACATCACACATCCATCTATATTTAACAAATCTCTCTACTGTCTCTCACGACCTCTTCGCTCTCTTTCTGCCCCCATCTTTCTTGCACGCTGGTGAGAAACCTCACATCCTGCTGTGACCAAATTTTCTTTCTCACCTTCTGCTCAGCTCTCTGTCTTTTTAACCTTAGTCTCTGACGCAAGTCACTGAGAAAATGATGATACCATTTACCGTAGCTGTGTAAGTTGTTTTTAAGGTTTCTTGTAAAGGTTTACACCAAGTTCTGGGGAATATTTATCCCTTGGTCAGTAAAATCTGTAACAAACAAACAAACAAAGACTAACTTTTTTAGGAAATAAAACAAAAAAAGGGATCCAGACCAACATTTTAAATATGAAATCATGTTTCATGTTATATTAAAGTATTTGTCTTGAACATTAGACACAATTATGTTCACTACTGTAAAGAAATGGGGTAATATCCACAAAAATATGTGTATGTTTCTGTTTAATCTCTGTGTTCCTACAGTATGTCATGTGTATGGAAAAAAATATTCTCCCTAACTTTTGGTTTCAGTCTCACCTCATGTTCATCCCAATTTCAAATAGTCTTCTTTCTCTGATGTGCAGCAGGAGTCTGCTTCAGTATCACATCTGTCTCACTTCTGTCTGTCTGTGTCCTCTCCTCAGACTGTTTAGACTGAACAAGGCCACAGCTGCTTTTGTCAAAAAACCCTTCCAAATCCTTCCATCTCTCATGGTCCCTCTTCTTTTTCCAATACTTGACATTTCTTTCACATCTCTCTGCAGCCTGACGAGAACAAACACATCCTGGCATTACAGTTCAGCTGGAAGAACGGTATAAAGCCCAAGGGCAGCATCTTCATCGGCGTCAGTCCTGAGTTTGAGTTCGCCCTCTACACTCTCTGTTTCCTCACCTCACCCAACGAGCGTGTCAAAGTCCATTTCAGTTTCTACGAGGTGGAAATTGTTTGCCACCACTACAACCAAAAGCACATAGGAACCACTTACCCTGTGCTCATTAATTACCATAAACATAAGTAACTGGACTTCTCCATTACTTGAGCTTGCATACAAAATGTCACAGGTATTGTTGTTGTCTTTTTTATTTTACATAAAGATACAATAAAACCTTACAAGACCCATTTGTTTTTGTTGTTTCTGCACACTGATGCCTATTCTGAGAGTGTGTTAAGGAAAAAGTGACAGTGGTGGAAAGTAACTAAGTACATTTACTCAAGCACTAATACAGTTTTGAGGTACTTTTTCTTTTAAAAACTTGATTATTTTCATTTGGTGCTACTTTATACTTCCACTCCACTACATTTCAAAGGGAAATATTATACTTTCTACTCCACTACATTTATTTCACAGCTTTAGTTACTTTTCAGATGATTTGACACAATGGATAATATAACAAGCTTTTAAAATACAACACATTGTTAAAGATGAAACCAGTAGTTTCCAACCCTTTTGGCTTTTGACGTCTTACAAAAAAACAGTGTGCAGTCTAAACTGTGCACAGGGTTTCATTTCAATACAATTTAAAATGATCAAATATTTTAAGATCAACCATTAGAGGAAAAAGTCCAAAAACTGATGGTGAACCAGCTAACAGTGTAGTCGGGGACACATTTCAGATGTCTATGAGTTAAAAGCTCCACCAAATACTGATTTGTCCCTCTAAACTTTGCACATGGTCTCATTTGTCATTCTCCTCATTATGTGGTAGAAGCAAACTACATGTCATCCTATAGCCTACTAATATTTTTCACACATTTTACCTGAGTCCATGTGACAGTTTACAGAATTCACGTTATTTTAAGAATAGAATGAACAGCATACTTGACATTATATTCTGTTGATTGTTGTTTTCAGTGTTATTTACTCACATAAGAGTGACATTTTTTTAAACTAATAGTGGTTGGCGTGGTTGATTCACTTTGTCTCAAAGGGGGCGGTAGAAGGTTTGTTGTGACGATGACGTCAATCGCTTGGCGAGCAAAAACTGCGTCAAGTTAGAAAGAGTTTACAGGAAACACGTCATATTTGGTTTCGAAATAAGAGCACAAGCCCTCTAGTGCCACAGTATGTAAAAATATTTGCTTATTAGAAAGAAAATATTGAATCAATAGAATAGAGGCTATGTACACTTTGCTGTAAATAACCCAACATATTTTCAACCAATGTTGAGGAGTAACTAGTTACATGTAACCAAATAAATGTAACCGTAATCTGTTACAGTACATCTAAAGTCAGATCTTTAAGATTGTGCTGACATGTTACTGATTATACTGCTGTTTTTAATTCCTTGAAATCAAGTTTTTTCTTTAAAATTTTGTTGTTGTTGTAAATAAATCATGCCGTGATCTTATCTGAAACAAACATGGGCTTAAATTGTGTCACAGTACCATTTACAACCACACCAGACTTTTGACTTTTTTCATAAAATATCTATATTTTATATTCCAAAATGTTTAGATTTTGGTGGGCTTACACACCCCAACAGTTGAAAACATTGGTTAGAAAATCTGAAAAAAAGTCAAAAAGTAAACAAATGTAATAAGTAACATTACTTTACTTATTATATTTTAAATAGGGTAAGTAGTAATCTGTTACCTATTACATTTTCCCAACCCTGTTTTGCAATATGGACTTTATTTTAAAGCGCTAACCGGAAGCTGTGCCTTGTTTCCGGATTAATGCTGAGCAGAGTGGTAAATCGAAAGGAATAGCAGGGCTTTTTTGTTGTGGCGAGGCTTGAGTTACAGTTCATACTTGTTATATAATTTCCTTTTCTTTTGGGGGTCTCGGCAGCGTATTGCTTCCTCTGTTGTTGAATCGACAGCTGTTCAAACCCAGAATGGCCGAACCCAGCGCCAGATATCAGCAGGTATGAAGCTTAATATCGGTGAATAATACCGAGCTAACACGTCAAAAATTTAACATCGGGGACGTTGATTAATTAACAGGCTGAAGAAACCCATAGCCAGCAGTGTGTCTTCAGTGTCACCTTCCCGACGGTCTCAAACTGAAGGAAACTGGCTTTCATTGTTGTTAATTATCACCTTTTTTTGATGAGTTTTCTGCTGGCAGCTACTAGCATGCTAACATTTTCCTGCTAGCCTCTCCTATAACTGCTATTATAACATGAATGTGAACTTGCGTGTTTGTTTTTTTGTCGTCTATTGTGGGTGTTTTCGTGGTCAGATTATGTCTGTATCAGCTGGTTAGAAAAAGGGAAGGCTTCAAATACACAACGAGTCACACCGTGTGCTGATGGCTAATGTTTAGACAGCACATGACCTGCAGCAGTGGGTGTGTTATGGCTGGTTTTATCTGGGCTAATTTCACTGCTTAATCCTCCAGCTAGACTGCTTACACTGTGTCTGCAGACATTTGCCTTGTCATGGTGCTCATCTAGTAGTATTGATACACCAAATTACTGTTTTATGTCAGTAACCCACTGTACCATTTTGTGTTACTTGTATTTTAGTTGAGTATTTCCACTTAATTCTACTTTATACTTCCACTCCACTACATTTAAGGTAGTAATATTGTGCTTTCTACTCCTACTCCACTACATTTAAGGTAGTAATATTGAACTTTCTACTCCACTACATACTCCACTACATTTAAGATGGTAATATTGAGCTTTCCACTCCACTACATTTAAGGTAGTAATATTGAGCTTTCTATTCCACTACATTTAAGGTAGTAACACTGAGCTTTCTACTCCACTACATTTAAGATAGTAATATTGTGCTTTCCACTCCACTACATTTAAGGTAGTAATATTGAGCTTTCTACTCCACTACATTTAAGGTAGTAACACTGAGCTTTCTACTCCACTACATTTAAGATAGTAATATTGTGCTTTCAACTCCACTACATTTAAGATAGTAATATTGTGCTTTCAACTCCACTACATTTAAGGTAGTAATATTGTGCTTTCAACTACATTTATTTGACAGCTTTAGTTGACTTTTCAGATGAAATTCTGTGGTCTTACAAAAAGCAGTATGTGTAGTCAGGTTCATATTTCATATTTCTATGAGTTGTTTACAGCTCCATCAAATAGTGAATTTTCCCTCGAAGCTTCACACATGCTTTCACTCCAATAAATGTTCAAATTAGGGCCCAACCGATGCTGGATTTTTGGGGCTGATACTGATATTATGGAGTAAAAAACATGCAGATGTCGATATATTGACTGATAATCTTAAATATACAGAATATGAATATAAAACGCACATTTCTGAAAACATGTGATTATCAAATAGTTATGATAAAGATATGTAATGGAGGCAGGATATTTTACAATTTAACTATGGACACTGACACTGTAAACTTAACTGGGAATTTAATAATTATAAATTCAAATAAAATACAAAACATATGTACTTATATTTGAAATTTAAAAAAGAAAAAGGATCGAATATACAGAAAATACTGCCTATAATTTAAAAAAATATCGGTGCATATCAGACAACATGCCAATACTGACATAATAATATTGAATATATAGAATAATATCTGCTGACCCATATATCGGTCTGGCTTTAGTTTAAATGATCCAATATTTCACCAAAAATCATTTAGATATCTAGATATCTGTCACAGGTGGTGCTTTATTTTAGAGCTGCAACAATTAGTGTTATTTTTACTCATTTTTTAAGTAAAAGTGCAAAATGGTCTTCTCAATCTTCTCAGATGTGACAATTTGATGTCTTTTCATGTCATATGACGACATGAAATTGACGATCTTAACGTTTTGGCTCCTGGTCTGACAAAACAAGCTAATTGAAGACATTCTTGTGGCCTCAGAGAAATTGTGAATGCAATTTTTGCATTATTTTATAACATTTAATAGACTAAGATTAATCGATGATGAAAATAATCGTCAGTTGCAGCCCTACAGTTACTCAGGTACTTCCAAAAGAGAAACATTGCTATAAAGTACTGAGACATGTTCTTGTGTAGAATAGACATTAGTTTCCAGAGGCATTTTCCTGAAAGAACTACACCAAGTAAATATTCATTCATCATCATTTTTTCTTTTTGTGAACTTTCAGTTCCAGTCAAATGTTTGACTTTGAGAACATGTATACAGACTTTGGACTGGTGTTGTGTGTTGAAGCATTTCTGTAGACTAGTTTTGTGTTTTTGCAGAGGTCAGGTGATATGCTGACTAAAATCAGGCTATGTTAGCAATAAATGATTCAAATTGTACAGCTTATCAGTTACCTGTTACCACTGTCCCCCATTTTGCCTGTAATGTAAAACCATGAGTTTGTGGTTGCACCTGTAAAATAAAGTGTTAACCCCAACCAACCCATAATTCATGACTCTGCAGTATTGTAGACGACTCAGCATCCGGCACCACCTCAGTGGTCTTTCTGGAAACAGACACTAGTGTTAATTGATCAAATGTGCTTCTTTGTTTAGCTGAATCAGGAATAAGGAAAAGCTGAGTCTGTCTTCTGTGATTGTGTTTTTTTTTTTTAGCCTGCTCATGTTTTCTGCTTTAAATGAGCAAAAGACAAAATGAGAAACTCATTGTGGTCGATGCTCATTTCCTCTTTTTTTTTTTTAATGTGCACATGTGCTTGAAAAACCTGTTTGATGTAGGTTTCCTTTCCTCTCCTCTGATTGTTATAGTGAAGCGTTCTTTGTAAGTCCTTTAAAGTGGGCCAGGGTGTTAAAATACTCTTTAACTCCAGGCAGGGTGTGTGAAACCTCTTTTCGTAAAATAATCTTTTCCAGATGAAGAGCAGCAGCAGTGTTGACATATGCACTGTAGCCATAAATAAACCATTTGGTGGTTTCTCACCCTCCCACAGCTGCCCAATGAGGAGGACCCAGAAGAGAATTCGCAGGTAGCAGCTGATGCTCCACCCCCATACAGCAGCATCACAGCGGACAATGCTGGTAAGACCCTGACTCACCCAGACGTTTCTGAGGTTATGTGTGTGTGTGTTGTTTTGAGAAAACCTAAAAGAAACGTTGCCCTTGAGCTTACTTGAGTTGCTCAATACTGAATGACTGAACTATTCAACAACTAGAAAAAATACCCCACACTGTATATGGGATGATGTTACTGTCTTTGTGACTGCAGTGTACTCTTAACAGCTCTGAAAGATAAATAAGTAGATGGAGAAATGCAACATATAGGTCAGAAATAAAGGCTCAGTGTGGATCATTTGGAGTATTTTCTAACTTCTTCAGTCCTCTGTAACATTAAAATAAATATGTTTGGTTTGTTGACATGAGGACTTTGGGAAACATGTTTCACCATTTTCTTACATTTTATGGACCAAACAAAATTAATTGATTATTCAAGTAAATAATCAAAAGATGAATCGATAATAAAAATAATAATTAGTTTCCACACCTACTTTAAATCATCTCATCTCATCTCTTCTAAAATTCAAAACGGTGGGTGCACTCTTTAAAGAAGAGCTGGTTGCTTTCAGGAGGCCTCTCAGCTGTAATAGTTATCTCGTGATGCAGTTACTAATCAGCTGTCTGCCAAAGTTAAGTAAAACACCCGTCTCTGTGTTTAAAACTGTGTGTTGTCACTTTTCCAGCATACTTTGACTACAAGGAAGACGGGGTTTTCCCCAAACCTCCATCCTACAACGTAGCAACTACGCTACCTTCCTATGATGAAGCAGAAAGAACCAAAGCTGAGACTACTGTTCCTCTGGTAACCGGAAGAGTGAGTGTCTCCCTTTTTTTTCTTCTCATTCACCACACACACATATACATGCACACACACTCAAACATTTCCTTAGTCTGCAATGCAGGAAGTGATCTGATTGTGTCTCTTTCTTACTTATTGCTAGGATTGAGCAAATTTACACTCTTAAAATTTAAAGATTGAACATGGTGGTTTGTAGCTTCAGACTAAAAAAAGAAAATCTGACTGTACTGATGCAGACTAGTTGGTATTACATTTTTAGACAGGTATTGCACCTGTGATGTAGCCTAAGTTAGAACAATGTTTTCAGTGGTATTCAGGTTTTACTGCTAGCACCTCACATAAGACCACTTGTACTTGGTGATAGAGGTATGAGTACATGTCAGAGGAAACATTTAGTAGGCTGTTGATATGGCTGCCTTGGAGTTAGATCTGCAAGGATTAGTCTATTTATGTGAAATTAATGAGCAACTATTTTGATAATTGAATAAATGCAAAAATGATTTTTCAAGCGGAAAGGCCAAACATTTGCTGGTTCAAGGCTCCCAATTTGTGTTTTTGTTGTTGTAAATTTAACATTTTAGTGTTTAGCACTGCTTAGTTGGAAAAATTATTAATCAATTAAGTGTCAAAATAATCAGCACATGAATCAAATATTTGAAAATAATCGCTAAGTTGCAGTCCTAGAGGACACACTAACATGAACACCTATTTAATTAAATACTGCAATTCATTACACCAACCCTGATAAAATAAACAAAAAAAACCTGCCTTCATGAAGGGTTCATATCAAAATTTTGTTAAGACACGAAGAATTATTTTGGTTATTTATAAATTAGTTTGAGTGAGATTTTTAGATGAGTTGATTTTTTTTATTATTAATTGATCACTTGTTCAGCCTACAAAATGAGAAAAACAAGTAAAAAATGCCTGTCACAGTGTGTAATGATATGAAAAAAACTGTTAGTTGCACCTCTATTTGGATTTATCTCTGCATCAGTTACCTCATATATTGTTAAGGTTGAAACTAGCTGTGAAATCTCTGTGCTTATAAAAAGCTGCTGGTGCTGCGGAGGAAGACATGAGTTTGCTGTTATAGTTTCCACAGATACCACAAAGCCTTCTTTACTGATACCACCTATTCAAAATATCATTATTTATTTTATGTCTGATGGCACACTTAATCCCAATAACTTTAATTTTATGCCTGAGGGACAGTTTAAAAAAGAAATAGAAAAAAAGGACTCGGTAATTGTGTGCAGGCTTTGTCACAAGCTGCTCAAACACAAAAGCCACACTCATCGTCATGCATGCATGGCTGCTGATGTGGCCTAACAGATACCGTCTCTGTTGTAACTGAAAGGAAAACAGAAATATCTCTCAACTAAAAAGAAAAAAAAAGACAGTTAATCTCTGACCTCTAGTGGTCAATGTGATCAATGCATGTGAGGCCACCCTGTTTGATTGCTGGTGTTGTGTTTCTCTGCCACACACTGCCTTACGCTCAGCAGCAGCCTCAGCACAGGGAACGCCTGGAGACTTTTGACGATGTTATTCGAAGTTCACTGGAGGTAACTGGGAGGAGTGGATGAGGAGAGTGTATGATGAGAGGAAGTGTATTTGCTCCTGGCTTGGTGTGTGGAAAGTAAACACAGATAATACCTATAGTGTTAATGTGTTCAGTACCCCCTCCCTTCCTGTATGTTTGTGTATTTGGAGTGCTAACTAGTGCTTAGTAGATGGTTATACAAGCTCGACTGGCTCTCCCGATGTCCTGCATTGAGTTTGATTGCAGAGCTTTGGGTAAAGTGACAGTGATTTAAATGTGCTTGCTGTGGTGTGATGTTTCCATTAGACTGTTGGTTGTTTTTTGTTTTACGTATTGTCTGTTGTCAGCAAAACTTGCTTATCACTAGCAGGTGCTAGCCTAGGCTTAATCACAGTTCACTTTGATCACAGTTACTATTTTGAACTTGAATTTTAAATATAGTTAATGGGATCAAATAAAACATGATTGGTCTTTACAATAGAAAGGCACTTTATATATTCATTATTTGCCTTATTAGCCCTGGAAAGCTCTGCTAGTGACTGGCTATGCTGTTGTGAAATGATTAGTGCTTAAAAATCTCACAGTTTTCACCTTTTCCACTTATTTCATCACAGGATGAAGACTTTGTGACCAGAGACGACTTTGAAGATGCTGATCAGTTGAGGATAGGAAATGATGGCATCTTCATGCTCACTTTCTTCAGTTAGTTGCCCAGTCTACTCGTGTTTTCACCTCTTTCCTCATCTTACTCGTGTTTTTTTAATCTTTAGTCATCTCTTTTCCTGAGATTTGTCTCATAAAGACATCTGCTCTCAACATATAAATAAACAAAAATGTTTTTTTCTGTTGATATCCCTAATAATCACTCTCTTTTCCTTCTATCTATCTTTGTCCAGTGGCATTCCTGTTCAACTGGATTGGTTTCTTCCTGTCTTTCTGTTTGACCACCTCAGCGGCTGGCCGCTACGGGGCCATCTCAGGCTTTGGCCTCTCCCTCATCAAATGGATCCTCATAGTCAGGGTACGACAAGGAGCTGACACACACAAACACAGACATGACTCAGCACACATACAAACACATAAAATGTGGTTTTATGTACGCACAAACAACTCAAAAGCCCCAAACACCACTTTGGTATTTTAATGTTTTTTCTGTAGTGGTTAGTGTGTTGGCACTGCACTATTTCCTCAAAGATCACTTGAGAACTCTGCTGCTTTCTTCATTCACTTTTATAATGCTGGACTCATTTGAGTAAAACCAACGCAGGCCATATTTATTCTAACCAGTCATTTCTGTCGCTCTGTTGGGTTTGTAGTTCTCCACATACTTCCCTGGTTACTTTGATGGACAGTACTGGTTGTGGTGGGTGTTCCTGGTGTTGGGTGAGTAGCCAACCTCTGAATTCAAATGAATCAAATAGGGAATTAAATGTTTTTATTCCTGCTGGTGATACATTTCAGTTCTCTGGAGCTCATTCTCAAGATAGTTCATTTTAATTATCCTGTTATTATGGGATAGTTAATGCAGCTAAAATCAATATTTTATATTAACCATGGATCACATGACTACTTTTATGTGAAAGGAGTTGCTTGTAGTGATGAATCCAGAGACTCTGCAGTTCCCTTCAACCTTAGGGAGTGTTTTAGTGTCTTTCAGCTCATTCCGGCCCTAACTTTGCTGCTTAGGTTTGCTATTTTTGCATTGTTTTTGGCAGGCAGCTAAGAAAGCTCCAAAAATCCTCTGTGTATACCCTGCTCAACACCAAACAGCAGACAGACACCATTAACTACTAGCTGGTGGGGCGCGCAGGTGGTCGAGTGGTTAGAGCGCATGCCATATACGCAGCCGACCCCGTTTCGAATCCCGATCGGAGGTCCTTTGCTGCATGTCACACCCCCCTCTCTCTCCCATGTTTCCTGTCGGTCTACTGTTAAATAAAGGCGTCTATGCCAACAAAATCTTTAAAAAAAAAAAAAAAAAACTACTAGCTGGTGAACATAGTGGAGCATTGAGCAGCTGAAGAGCCAGGTTTTTCCTTCATGAACTGAAAAAGGCCAAAACAGAGCTAAATGTCACAAGAGTCATTATTAGACTTCATGAAAACTAAAAATGAATGCTACTCCCTATCTGGTCGATGTGTGAATAGGCAGTTGGCCATATAAACTTTATAAGGTGATAAAAATCAATTACTGCAGGTGTAACAGTTAAATTATTTCAGCTGTGGCATGTGGTGCAGCAGATTAACATACATGCTAAGATACTACAGATACTGTAGTTGAAGAAAATTCATCCAAAACTGATCCAGATTACTCGTTTTTTTTTGTTTTTTTTTAATATATAGCTACAAAAATGCTCCTTGAGAGTCAAAGTTGACTTACTTTCTCTATACCCCCTGTACTTATTATGTTCACAGCCATGTACCATTATTATTGACGTTAGATATTATAGAACCACATATTTTGTAATATATTTGTTCATCTTTTGCATTGATGATTCAACTGGGAGAGCTTCACGTCCATCCAAGCCTTTAAAGTGCTCCACAACTGCGAATTAGCTACATTATCTATGCAAAAGATAACTAAAGGAACTTTGTTACACTGTTTTTTGGTCAAACACAGTATGAAACTTGCAGTCTTTGCTACCCCCAGACTTCCTGGTATGTTTTTAAAGTGTGTCGTAATTACTGTGTCCTCTGGCAAATATTTCCCTGTCCTGCTAAATCAGTTCATTATGTTGAGTTATGTTAGATTTCAATTCATGGTTTGCCTTGTAATTAACTGTGAGCTGTTCATTACATGTGGTTAGCATGTTGGAAGCCATATAACGTGTGTATTTGTTACTTTAAACTTGTGCTCCCATGCTAGTAAATGTAGTTATATCTGGTGGTTTTATCAGGGATTATATTGTTTATGTTTTGTTTTTTTTGTTTTTTTTCATTTCCAGGTTTCTTGCTCTTCCTCCGAGGATTCATCAACTACGCCAGAATCCGCAAGATGGCCGACACCTTCTCCACCCTGCCCCGCACTCGAGTGCTCTTCATCTACTGAGCTCACAAACCCTTGTTCTCAAATCATGAATTATTTTTTTCTCTTTTCCAATGAGACATACTGTCCTGCTCTATCCAATCAAAAAGGGAGAAAAGAACTTTTTTTTTTTCCTCTGCTTGACATGATTTGGACAATACAACAATCCATTGTCCCCTTTTGGTGTAAAAGTGAATACTGAGAATTCTGTAAAACCCTTCAGTTGTTAGTGGTGACCTGTCAAGTGCTATTTGCAATTATGAAGTGTGTGACGTATAAATTAATGCCTTATTTACTATTTTACTATCTGTTGGTAGCAGCAGCATGCACTGTTCTCATATTTTGCCACCAGGGGGCAGTCTTGTATGTATAATTTTCCTTCGTCTTTCTGATGAAGTCATTTGTATAGAGAGGCAGTTCTCAGCCCAGGGGTCAGTGGCTAATTTTGGGGATATGGGTTAAATCAGGCAATGTGAAATAATATATTTCAAGTAACAATTTAATGTGCTTGTAACCTTTCCAATTAATGCTTTTTGTGAAATAGTATATAACTGCAGTTTGTAGACTTATACAGGAAATATAAGGCTGTAAAGGGAAAAAAAGAATTATGAGCTTTGGTTTTTGTGGGTGGAGGGGCTAAAAACGTTGAGAACCACTAACATGCCGACCTGGCCGAGTTTTCCTGATGTATTTAGGAGTTGCCAGGAGCTGAGCTTCACGGGGCACACTTGGGGTCACTGCCTTACTCAAGGACACAGTGATAGAGATGTAATAAACTGTGAGTCTGTCACCAGATTCAGATGTACAACTGGATGATTCTGGTCAAGTACCTACGCCCCTATCTTAGTCACTGGCACCCAAATTGGTTTCCTCTGAGGAAAAAAAAAGATTATATTACCAGATGTGAAACCCTGCCCTGTTAAGAACAAGAGATATATTTATTCATAGCAATAGCAGAGATTTTTTTTTCTCCTTGATGTAATGAATCAGAATGAAATATTAAAAAAGTAATTTTTTAAAGTTTTACCCTCATTCTAGTGGAAGTGCAATGGTAACTGGCTTGGAAAAATGTTTGGAATTAAACTGGAAAATACATTTTGGTGTTGAAGTATTTATCAAAGTTGAATACGCTCCCAGTTCTCTGGTGGCAGTTAACAGAACATCTGAGAGCTGCTTAAAATCATTATTATCTACATGAAGCAGGAGGTAACATTTCTGTCATCTCTGGATTTTATTGAACTTTTTAATTTGCATACAAACATTTCAATACAGAGATTAATGTTATTTTATTTTATTTCTCAAGATAGCCAAATTGGGGAGTTAAGAAATTAGAGATATCAGTGGACAATAAACACGTTCAACTTTACTCTTATGATATTGGACTTAATGTATTTAAACTAATATATAATATGGCATGTTTAGTATAGCTGATATTAAGTTGCTGACATGACATGTTCTTTAACTTGTGATAAATTTAACACGACGTGTGTGTAAGAATCAAGATGATTTACTGTTGGTGGCTAATTATACATGTCAGCACTGTTTTTCGTTACAGCAGAACAGGAAGTTCAACTACCCACCTGGTAGACACGTCTTAGGTTTCATTGGAAACTTTTACTGTCACACAGTGTCACATTATTCCGTAGGCCTCAATCTCCACCCTATCATGGCTGGATATTGGCCTCTAGTGGTGCTCAGTTGACATGACATTGGCTCCACTCGGGTCATCGTTCACAGCTCATAGGGGGAAATGCCACTTTTAATTCATAAGAGTTATTAGTTTACGACATGTGGTTAATTTATTATCCCCAAGAGTAGAACATTCTATAAATGCATTATAAATCCAGTCTGACGGTGTGCTTAGTCTTCTGTATACAGTGGATATCAACTTTAAATTCATGCCATGTGGCCAAACTTTTAAGTGTTTCATGAAATTCTGAATATGTAACAAATTTGCTTCATACTGAAAAGCAACTGTTGAATGTTGGATGACATTTTTAGCAAATGTTTCCCGTCCCGATGAATGATAGATTTTCCCTGTTGTTTACTTCTGAGTTGCTTCAACACTGGTAGTTTTAGAAAATCTTATTTCCTGAAGTAATTCCCTCTTTTGCAGTGTGCACTTTGGAAAAATGGAAACAGCTGTTGGTCAAAATTTACAGATGTTCAGTAGCTCTGGGCTGAAGAAGTGAACTTTAAACTTTGTCAGCTTCAGAAAACTCATTACTCGTATGTTTTTAAAAATCATTCTTTATGTTATATACAGTAGAAATAGCTCGTAAAGGTGAAAAAGAGAGAAGGGGAGAGACAAATGGGGCAAAGGTTATATGTTAGACCCTTAACACCGGTCCACGTCACCAGATGACCTTGGAAAAACAAACTTAATTTTGCCAGGTGCGCACGGGTTCAACCGCTGACAGTGTTTCAGCTGTAAATTCTGGCAAAGCACACAAACAATAAAATTCCCTATCATCCACATCTTACACAAATTTAGCCTCAGTCCATTTGAATCCCGCTGCACCGTCACTCCTCCTCTGCTCCAGCAGGGTCACCCAGTGCAGGTGTTCTTGTTATCCAGATGTCATTCATAAAATAACTCCATTGTGCCAAGAGTTGTCTGTGTCTTGTCAGCTGCCCTCGATTTACACAGACGGAAGTATTTCTTGGAGTAATTGATGGGAATTATGTGTGCTGGCCAAGTGCTTGCACTGCTTGCATGTTTTAGCTATCAGCAGATAAGAAGGGACTTTTTTGATTTATAGAGAAGCTTGGGAGTGAGCCATCTTTCCAAAAAGACATGCTTTACTTCTCTGGCTTCTGTTAGACAGACTTATTGTTTAAATGGTACAAGAGTTGATAAAAGCGTACAATGTTTAAGACAAAATAACTTGTCATCTGAAACAATATGGAGGGAAGGATTTTTTTACAACTTTTTTTAATAAACACAACTCGAGTTCATTTAGAGGTTGTGTGTTTTATGGCTATTTTAAGAGGTAAATCATAGACTGGATTAAAAACGTTTTCTCCCTTAATCTGCAAAAAATAAATATGCACAATTTAAGGTGTGCTGTGCAATATTTATGTGATTTGTCTGATGTAATAAAAAAAGACATTTTATAGCTGCTGACTGAGTAAACTTGCTTGTAAGAACAAAATTCAGACAAATTCTTCTCTGCAAATATTTTGACTTGCCATAGTATGAAAAGCACATGTGTAACATTACCGATGGCTCTGTTCTGTTTAAATTTGAGCCATGACGGTGTGACGGTGAGCCAACATGAACAATAGCAGGACTCTGAAACTGAAGCAGCTAAATGGGATTCTGCCATCATTCATTTTATTATTTACACCTGTGCCTTTGCTTATGTGAAATATCAAAATGTTGTCTGTGTAAAAGCCCTATATATTATATCTGTAATTACACAGAAATAAATATTTTGATTTAAAAAACTTGTCAAGGCCTTAAGGAAATTTCAGAAAAGTGTTAAATGAGAAGAAATAAGAAGCTAAGCTAAGTTGCTGGCTTTAATTTATATATATATATATATATAAAGTTTCACCTCCCTTGTTGATTAGTGATGGCAAAGCATTTAATTTCCAGCTGCTCCACTAGAGTACATACAATGTACGTGTATGTAGGTTTACAAGTGCAAAAAAAAAAAAATTAAAAAAGGGACACATGAGCTACAGCATAAATTTAGACCAATTTGCATTTTAAACTAAGTGAATAATCAGAACATTTGTGTAACTTACCATTGTATTTCACATTACGCATTACGCATACTTTCCAAAGAAAGTGGGCAGAAGTGCACTATTATGCAATATAGGAATTAATGTTAGCATAAATGAAGAACAAAGGCACACAATCACCTACTTGTAGTGCTGTTGAGAGGTCCAGAGGACGCTGTTCAGCACAGACAGAGATACAACGTTCAAAGTTTTGCTGGTGGTTTGATAGCGGAACAAGTGACAGGCGGATGGAAAAAATCTCTTGTAACAAGTTTATCTTCCTGTTTAAGACAAAGATGGAAACATCTATTCTGTTAATAGGACAGAACTTCTTGGAAAGTCTGTGAAATGCTAGAACAAAAAAAAAAAAAAAAAAAACCCAAACAACTCTTGTGATTATGAGGCTGCTTCATTTGTACAATAACTATACCAAGAAATTTCAACCAAAATGAACAGATATTAACAAAGGAACACCGTAAAAAGAAGAAACCTTGAGGCTAGGGCAGACATGCTACAGCACAACTAACTTACTATCATTATCCTTAGTTATTTAAAGAATATCCTGTCAGTGAATTCCCATCACCTTAGACAAACTGCAGTGAGTCGGAGCCTCCCGCTGTCAGTCTGAGATTCAGATGGGAGGTTCCCCAGGATGTGGGGAGGATGTGGGTTGCATCCAAATGATATGTCCTTCTCCTGTGTGTATGTGTGTGTGTGTGTGTGTGTGTGATTGGGCCAGGGGGAGGGGTGTTATCATTGATGTGTGAGTCATCCTGACCCCCCCTCCTCCCCCTGCACTTCATGTGGCGTGTCTGCATATAAATGTGTATGCATTCATGTTTGTGTGAGTATCCAGTAGGAAATTTCTGTTGATGTTGAAGTCTACATTGCTGCTAATGTCATGAAACAGGCTGATATGTTTTTACATGTATGTGTTTCATGTCAATGGCGTGAGCATCCTTGTGTGTGTGTGCGAGTGTGTGTGTGTATGAGGTTGGTAAAGCAGTGGTGAGTCATCCATAGGCCAGCTTCGCCTGTTACTATGGGTCACACACAGCAGGTGCCCCACCTCCCCATGTGCTTTTTTTTTTAACCCACTTCTCTTCCTTATCCTCTTCCTCCTCCCCCTCCTTCTCCTCCTCTTCTTTTTCCTCTCTGACTCACAGATGACTCCCCCACCACCACCACCAATGACATCACTACCCCCTCCCTAATGCTTTGTTGTGGTGAATCATACTGTATGTTGAGACTTTTTCTGCTCCTGTCTTCAGCCAACCAGCAGAGCGAACCTGAATGTCACCCGTTCATTCATAAAATCAGACTCAAGACGCTGTAGCGTTTTTCTCTGACGACTGTGAGCGTTTGCTGGGCTGCGTAGGTTACTTCAATGATGTAATCCATTACGACATATATACAGCTATGTAATCAAAGGGATTAGACACACTCTGACAGATGTGATTATGTATTCGGTATTTTGCCTTGTGCCAAAAAATAATGTAGCAGGTTAAAGAAAGAGTGAAAAAATACAAATATAAACTTCAAGCTTGCGTACAGACAGATTATTCCTCTACCACATTTGAAAGGCTGCTGTTCTCTTTCAGATAGATAGATGTTCAGTGTAAATGTAGTTTTTGTGTAGTCCCTGTTTTGTTTGTATTGTTTGTATCAAACACATGGATGGCTTGATACATACTCCTGCCATACACTGTTTATTTCATTACCTTGTCGATGCAGAGGTTGCTGTAAGTCAACCAACAGAAATCAACTGTGGAAATTTGTTTCTAGCTAATTGGTGGGATGGATATGTCTCTTGCTGTTTGTTTAGAAAATGTGTGAATTTTCAATGTGATACTGTAGGTATATTGTTCTTTCTTCGATCAGAGGTGTTAAATAATTTTGTAGACATCCAGTTATAAAGCTAAACTAGGCTAAACTCGCCTTTCAATACCTTTAAAGTGCACAAAGAGAGAAAAACGTAACCATGAGTTTTTGTGGACTTTGGGTAAGCAAGCAAATTATATCCTGAACTACTCTAATCAAAATATACTGCTTATCCTGGATTATCTACATGGATATGGTTACAACGTTGGTAAAATAAAATAAAAAGTGTTCTGTTTTTATTCAACATGCATGACATCATTAGATTGTAGATCTTTACTTGCTACTATGATATAAATGAACCCCATAACAGAATGTATTCATGCCTGCTGTCACATGGACTCTCCCTGATCAGTTATAGTAATGCTAGCATACAGGAAATGTAATACCATCATCAATACAAGGTAGTCTACACTCAAGAATTAAATGTATATCAAAAGCAAATAAATTGCAATCTCCTGTCTGTGCCCTTTCCTGTCATCTGTGGAAATTTACCGTAAACGTATCATATCCAGATTTGATCAACATATGATTGGTTTACCGTGACTTCAGTGTGACTTCTGGTAATCAGCCATTGACGATAATGTAATATCATCACATCTCTCCCTCTATTTTTTCTTGCTGGTTGGCACTTTTTCAGTCATGAAAAATGACCCTTGTTTCTCACTTTACTGCCTACTTCTACAGACTGCTGACGTGTTAAGTTCTGTGGACATATCTGAATGTCATAAAACCAAAAATCTGTTGGATCCGTTGGGTCTGTTGTACCGTAAGAGTGTCTGTGAATGAATGCCGGCGCTTAATAACAAATCACCTGACTTTTTTTGTCTTCTTCAAACAGTTTCAAACAATATGCTGCAGTATTGTATTGTAAAATGTTATTGCATTTCTATTCTATTCTATTCTATTCTATTCTATGTTATTCTATTCTATTCTATTCTATTCTATTCTAAGACAGTGATTTCTACATTTTTGATTCTGAATTGTCATATATTTAATCAACTTATACATGCATCCTGTCAACAGTTTAATTACTGTTACAAATCTGTGCTCTTGGCAGTCTGGCTTATATTTGACTGCACAAGCTGTAACCATGGCAACAGTAAATCTTGTACAACATTAACAGCTAATTTTAAGAGTAATTGTGAAACTAAAGATATTCATCACATGTGCCACAATTTTCAGTTTTTCATCTCTACTTTATAATAAGAGACATGCTTTGAATTGAAATAACCATATTATATTTAATTATTGTATCATACTGTCTCATGTTGCAGTATAATTAATGGTTTTCTATTATTTTATTCTACTGAAATATATAATGTTTTGCTGGTGTGATACAGTTTTGCCAGCTGGCTTTATCACAGTGTTTGTTCTTCTGGTGTGAATCCACCTGCCGTCTCTCTCGGCTTACAGGGTTTTTGTGAATGGAGACTTGCTGTGCTGTGACGGGAGGATGGATGAATGAGAGGGAGCGATGGACAGATGAATGGGAGAGATGTTTGGGGGTGGGGGGGACACATGTGGCGAGGGAGGGAGAGATGTAGACTACGTCACATTACGTTTCCGCAGTGCATCAAGGGAACTGGTCTGTCTGTGACTCATACCGTCAGGATGGGGAGGGTGATGGAGAGGGGGAAAGAGAGAACTAGAGAGAAGGGCAGAGGGAGGAGGAGGAAGAGGGTGAGGAAGAGAGAGAAGGAAAGGAGGTGTCTGGTCTTTTTTTGTCCCACCTTTCTTTTTTTTTCTCCCCTCTTCCTCCATCTCTCCCTCCCGATCAGTGATGTAATACAGGTGACCTATACATCACTGGGAGGAAGCCTCTCCTCTCCTCTCCTCTCCTCTCCTCTCCTCTCCTTTCATTTTATCTCTCTCTTTCCATTTCCCTCTCTACCTCCCTCCCTTATTGCCTCCCTCCCTCACTCAGCTGACTGGCTGAATACATGAATGAACAGGCCTCTCTCCTTTTATTGCGGTGGGGGAGGGGATGACACAGGAAGCCATGAGGCAGACGCAGAGCAGGAGAAGAGGAAAGAGTGAGTGATAAAGAAGAAAGAGAGAAAGGGAGAGAGAGAGAATAGAGAGAGAGAGAGAGAGTTCCCATGGCATCTGAGCAGATACACATTGACTGCTGATCTCATCCTTTACGTGTGAAGCTGTTGCTATTGTCTGTCTGCCTATGCCTGTGTGTTTATGTGCAGGCATATGCGCCTATGTGCATAATATATGAATGGATGCAAGGTTGTTTCATTCATTGAAAAAAAATCCATGTACATTCTCAGTCAGCTTGTTCCTCAGTCTAACGTGGACGCTTTCTCAATATGTTGCCTTAATCTGCTTTACAGAAACAATGAATGAAAATGTAGGTGAAAAATATAAATACAGTGAGCTGACACACACCTGCTGCTTAGAGTCTGCTTATAGTTTAGGTTATAGTTGTTTCATTCTGAATGTGCATCTCACGAATTGAGCAAAACAGGTTTTCCAGCAACTTTGCATACATAGTTGAAGGTCAAACTCAAATTCTCCTACTGTAAACCAATATAGGGGTCTAATATAGGGAGGAAGAACTCAACCATGTAAAGAACATTTCCACTGCAGAGTTCGATATGTTCTTTCACATTTATACCATGTCTTGTCTTAATTTAAAAAAAAATAAAAAATAGATCACAGTGTCATTTTAGTAAATTAACTTTGGTTATTGAATACATCTGCTGATGCACCTGAATACATCCTCAGTGATGTAAAATATTGAAAATTAAATTAACAAAATAAATCAATAATATTGTCAACAATATAAAATAACTGTCTATTATGAGAGGTGTCGCTCCCAGTGACAAACCCGCAGAGAATTATCCCCCAACTATGCATTTTAGAAGTATTTTAGCATCTCTTAACTCTTTGTTTTGGTATTATGGCTCAGAGCTAGAAGGTAAGTGGATATTAGGGTTCCAAATGAATGCTAATGTTGCTTTGTATCTGCTTAATGTGTTAATAGACAACTGCTTGCTAACAATTTCACAATAACATCTTCATAAAGTGATAATATGTCAGTGTTTAATGTTGAATCGAGGGTAACTGGACTTGTTTTTTTTACATCCAAGTTCAAGTACCCTCGATCCAGCCTTCCTTGGATAATCATGATCTGGATAACTGAGAATCTTATCTCTGACTATGGACAATTTGAAAGATGTTGCCTTTGCTGACAAACACACAGAGTATTATCTCCCGACTCTACATACCCTTCAGCTATACAAAGAGTTTACACATCTTTCAACTCATTGTTTTGGTTTTACAGCCCACAACTTTGCTGTTTTGGTTTACTCTCAATGCTCTCATAAACCTTGTTTCCAGCAGCAGGCTGCTGTTTTCAGCTAAAAAACTCTGGGCTTTCTGCCCAGTACCAAAGCACAAAGTTAGCTGGTGAACATAGTGAAGCATATAACAGCTAACAAGCTAGATATTTCATTTAGTGGAAACTCAAGCGGAGCTAAAAAGAGAGTGAACATGTGCATTATCATTGGCAGTCACAAATGAATGCTAATGTTGCTCTGTATCTCGTGGGTGTGTAAAAACTGTAAGCAAGTGTTTGCTGACACAGACACCTTATCATCTTTACACAGTGAAAATATGTTAATGTTGTAATTATGATATGCTAAAACACCAGAAGTGGCCAAAAACATTAATTAATGCATTTGAATAATTAAAAAAATCACCAAATATATGAAATTAGGCTTCAAAGTTGTGTAAAAATCTGCCTCTTTCTCTGCTCCCAAACCCTGTGGGCGTGCCCATAGAGTTCGCTGAAACCCCGCCCCCTACCAAGTGTCACCTGTCAATCAAAGTCATCACCTCTACCAGAAACCTGGATGCTAGGTTTGAGAGCTTTCTGCTGCTACCTCAGCTGTTAGCTCGGCTACTAGCTCAGCGGCTAGCTCGGCGGCTAACCCAGCTAACTGGCTAACTGTAGACTGTATTGGTAGTAGTAGTGTGTGCTGAATGTATTTATACTGCTACAGCAGCAGGGGCGGTTGATTTTCAGACCCACCCACTAAATCCTGAACACAGAAATTTGTCAGAAGTTTGTGAAGCCTAGCTCCACAATTGAAAATCTAAATGGTTAAAATGCTTTTTACACAGTTTTTAGAAAACATTTATGACCTATAAAATGTGTTTAGAAGAAAATGTCTGAATTCACTTTACACTGTCTTTAAGTGTCTGTCTCTCTTGACGTCAATTGGGGTCACCCTAATGTTTAATTTGGATGGACTTGAAGCTCAAATTGGTCTGAAACTTGCTGCATGGCATTCTCTAAAGCCGAAATGACTGTGTTCAGTGCAGGTTGATGGTATGGTAGTGCAACAAGAAGTGCTGTTCCTATATTTACTTGCAATTTAATATACCGCGCACACTGACTTACATGACGAACATTGTTTAAGCTGTGAACCAGAACTGTGCATTAAGTTTCCTGTGTAATCAGATTTTATTGTTATAACCTTACACAATATGTAATAATACAAAACAAGTATTGTTATAACTTTATGCAATAAGCTTCTGTAGGAGTTTCACAGAACCTACATGTAAACCAAAGCTCATGTTTCATTGAATTTTCTCAACCCACCTTAAACATGATCTAAAACATGAAAACCACCAAAACTGCAGTGACAAGTTGTTTTTTGTTGTTGTTGTTGAGTGTTGAGGTGGTAAAGATCGATCATAATACTGACTGACTCCAATGGACTTTTGCATTGATATAAATGCATACAGGACACGTTTCTTAAACCTGCTATGTATAGAAAGATATTTTTTTTTTTCAATCAAATCCTGACTGGGAGGCAATGTCTGTGTATAGTGCGATTAGTTCAAAATAGATAGATGTGATACTAGTAACTGACTATGTAGCTTGTCTTAAGCAGATTTCAGAGATCAGGAGGTATATACCTGTATACCTAACTATATAGACAATATGTATTTGTATGCGTGTATGTGCGTATGTGTGTGTGTGTGTGTGTGTGTGTGTGTGTGCACGCTTATTGCCAGTCATCAGACCCTGGTTGTCTCTGCCTCCACCTTGTATGAGTCAGAGCTGCAGTACAGTGTGGGAGGGGCTGGGATTGGATATCCTGCTGGTGGCTCGTCCACATATACGCACACATGTATGCACACACACTTTTGTACGATTATACTTGTGAGGACCCTCAGTGATGGAATATAGTCCCAAACCTTTAGAGGTGAGGACCAGCAAGACACCAATACTCTGAGGATCTAAAACTCAAACTGGTCCAACAAAAGGATAGATGTAGGCTACAAGAACACACATGAACATATAACTCCCCTCATATGCAGAAAGGCGTATTCTAAGACAAACAGCAACAGTAACATATATGTCTGTACTTAATACAGAGAAGCACACATACATACAGTGCATAGACACAAACACACACAAACACAGCATGCTGTCACATCCGGCCCTGCGCTCCACAGCGTGGCCTATAATTAGCTGCCTGCAAAGCTGACTGCCTAGAGATGAGATGAGCTAACCAGAAAGAGAAGGAGAGGAAGAAAAGGAGATGAGCTAACCACATGGTGGTAGATGCTGCTCCACTGAGAGAGAAGGAAGAGGAGGAAAAATGTTCCAGATTAAGGTGAACATTTTTAAGAAGGGAAAGCCACATGATAGAGAGAGATGGAGCACATTCATAGGAATTTTGTGTATCACTATGAGTGCACACTCCCAGTGTGGGTGGCCCCAGGAGGGTATAAACACCAAATCCTAGCAGTGACACACACTAGTCTTCAACTCATTCAGCTATAGAAGACAACCAAATAAGGGATTGGAGATGCGTGTGTGAGCGCGTCTGTGTCTTTCTCTGCACATACTCTGAGACTGGAGCATTTTTATGAATGGAGCTCCGGCAGCCAGAGCGGTAAAGTATGTCAGAGCACTATAATGAGAACTGCAATGGTCTCTTAAGTAGCACGATTTCATCTGTATAACAAAAGTAGGCTTGAGACTCGGCTGTGAATGAATGAGTCAGGATCGATGTAACCCGGCTGCATCGCCACTGTAAGCAGGAAGGGGGGGACAACTGGGAGGGAGTGAGAGAGAGATGAAGAGAGAAAGGGAGAGAAGGAGGGAGGGGTTTGTGTATGACTCATACTCTTTCTTCTCTCATTGTCACTCCACTGCAGTAGCAGTGGAGGACTTCTGGCCTGATGTGGGCTCTCCCTCCTTTATCTCCATCTCTCTATCTGGCTCTCATTTGCTCCATGGTTTCTCTGGCACTGCATTGTGACTTTGTCTGATCCATGTGTACGTCCCTTCCTTTTCAGAGCCCCATCCCTCACTTTCCGACTTGATGCAGGCAATGAGGGAGATTTTGAACCTCTCAAACCCACTGACCCGTTGTTAGGTCAGTAAATTGTGCTGTGTTGCCCAACATGATCAAAACCTGCAGAACTTTATTTTAAATTCCATTGGAGATCTCAAAGTTTTTGAAGATATCCAATTGTATCAGATTAAATTATGAGGAAGTGTGTATAACGATGTGCAAGACATCAAGATTGTTTCCATTTAATGGAATGGTGCAGCAATAAATACATTAAGGCTTAGGCTTAAGTATTTCACTTGACCTACTGTTGCTTCAATTAAGATATGGCCACTGCCTCTCTGTGGTCTGCACAGAGTCTGCTGGAGCTGTGACAGTCTCTAGCACATTCATGGCCCATTGTAGAAGTTTCTGTGTGGTACCTGTGTTTTAACTGAGTTAGCGGCTGTGTCAATACATAGACATAGCTGAGCTGTTTATCATGTTAATGTTACCTTGTCAGCTCTGAGAATCTTGAAAAACTCTGAATATAGCAGTTATCAGCAAGCCCATGTGTTGTGTTTACTGCTACAGAAAAGTAATACATCTTTGGGTTATTTGTATAACCATTATTCTCTGAGGGGAGAGACTAAATACCCTTGTTGTGCATGCTTACCCAGTAGCCTTCTGGTTTGTTGAAGATGCCTGAAGAGCTGATGGGTCAAGGCATGGGAAGTGAGATGGTTGGGGTTAGGGCAAGAAATATCAGGGTAAGAGCCAATCAGAGGCATAGCAGGAGTGGGTCTTCACTTCAAATCACCCACTGGTTTGCATTACAGCCAGTTTGAACCATCTTTTCCACTTGGAGGCACGACCTTCCAAAAAAGGAGTGTGGGTTGTTTCCTTTTGTGTTCTGGAAACACATCTCACTTCCCTGTACATTGAATTCTAGCTTACATATTGTATTCAATCAAATGACTTTAAACTTTAAAATATTGTGACCATAGTCTCAGTCCAAAATCTGGAGAGAACAGCAGCTGAGCGAACTGCCAATCAGAGCCCACATGGCAGACATAAAAAACTATTAAAAATCTTCAAATCTTACTAACAGACTACTTATTTCCAAAAAACTAAGAACCCAAATTTAGTGATTGAGACCATAAAAAAGTGATCAACTTGGAACCAGCATCTAGCAGTGGTAGACACCTCTGTGTGAGACCTAAATGCTGTTCTCGCCAAGGTAAGTATTATATATTTCACAGACATCTATATGCTTTATTCAGTTTCCTGACATCATGATATAAAATAATTGTTGAGTGATTACAAATATGTATACAAACTTGCTGCTGTGCATAGCTGCCAGTGTGCAATGCTGCCAAGCGTAGCTATAACGAAATCACTTCCCTCTGATTTTTTTCGCTCTCTTAAATGTGCTGTTCAATCAATCCAGTTCAATCCAGTCTTCCAGTGCTATTATTCTGATTTTAAATAATAATAGTACTACTACCACTACTACTACTACTAATGATAATAATAATGATTATAATGTGGAGTTGGGACTGTTTTGTATTTTATCCAAGAAGCCAGACTGTATACTTAAAAAAGCTGGGCACAGCATGACAGCATTACATGGGGAAAGACTGGCTGCAATATTGTGCTCATTAGTTTGTTTCTTCATATTTCAGTTAGTCACTTCATAGTGCTGAAAACAAAAAGTCTCCTCGCTTAATAGAGAATGGAGAGATCTGCTCAAGTGAGAGGGACATACATTTTACATGATTGAAATACCTCCTGGAAACTCACCGGCAGTGGTGGTGGTGGTGGTGATGGGGTTTACTTGCTCATGCGTGTGAGGTGTGTTCATTATTATTCCATGCCTTCCCCGGCTTGACTAATGGGTGCAGTGGGCCCTGTGCTTTCATGCTGGGTTGGAGGAGGCATGGAAATAAGATACAGGGTGTGTGAGTTGGTCAGTGGTTGTTACAAATTAACAAACAGCAGGTAACCTACAGTGCAGACTATACCTCATCGAAACAGCAGATTCTTAATTAGCTTGGAACTTGGAAAGGCGTATAAGTAAGATGTGTGTTTTCGTGTTCTGACTGATGACCATCATTATTGGGTTCTCCATCAGAAAAAGTATATATCTTCTAAGTATAGCTGATATGTCCACACAATGTGGAATATTGTCATATTGATGTGCAAATGAGGTCTACAGCCATTGTCCCAGCTCTGTGAGGCTAATTAAACAAGACGCTGCTTTGAGCTAAATGCATGCTAACATCTTGGTTTTTAGCAGGTACAATGTTTACCATGTTCGCCATCTTCAATGAGCATGTTAGCATACTAACAATTGCTAATTATCACAAACAGAAAGTACAGTTGAGGCTGATGGGAATGTCATTAGTTTTGTAGACATTTGGTCATAAAACAAAGTATTGAGCAAATTAAAATTTTGACAAGACATGAAAAAATGATTTCAAGTCATCCTGAATGGAACTTGAATGTCTGGACCAAATTTCATGGCAATCTCTCCAATAATTGTCAACCTCGTGGTGGCTCCAGGAGAAAAGTCGGGATAATCAAAGTCAGTAGATTTTATCTGTTGTACAAAATATGATGGCAATCCATAGCTGCTGATATATTTCAACCAATATTGTTATCCAAAGAAAAACACTGCTAGCATGTCTAAAGGCTTATCTAAACAGGAAAATACGCTGACAGAACAGATCGTTTCTATTTGCTATTCTTGCTCCCATAAACCGACCTGGGCAGAAAGTCTGGCTATATACTTGAGACCATTCCTTGAGTGTTGTGTACTGCAGTATGTGGGTCCTTTTGCCATCTCCAAAGTTAATCCGGTGTCACGGGTCTCCCCGGTGTTCACCAGTAACATAGTGGATCCAGACCTCATCTGGGACATCTGGATCTTTGCCATCCTGATCAGCCTGGGACATCAGGTGCCATCCCTGGAGGGAGGGGGGTACTGTGACATCACCACTTTTTTGATTGATCTTTTCCTGCTTTATTTTGATATATTTACCTCTTATCTCGTTTCAGATACTTCACTTCCATGTGTGTTTCCCGCCTTGTGTGATTGTCTGAGCTACCCTGATTAGTTTCACCTGTTCCTCATCATCCTTCCCTCTCAAATGCATTTAGTCTGTGTGTTTGCCTCTCTCTGTTCCAGTTTGTCTTGGTACCTCCATGTATTGGGTTACAACCTATATTCTAGTGTTTTACTTACCTTGTTTTTTTATTTTATCCCTGCTCTGTTTTTTCCTTGATTTTGATCTCGCTTTTTCCCTATTAGATTTGTTTGCCTTTTATCATGACTGACCTCTTGTGTACCTAATTTTGCAAGTAAAGACTGGTTATGGATTAAGATTCCTGTCTTTGTCATGCCTTTGAGTCCTATTTCCTATTTCTACTCCAGTCATTATAATGGGTTGATTATTTCAAGATAGCCAGGGGATTAGTTCCTGTATCGGAGCTCGAATCAAATTTTTGTCCTATTTTATTTAAATATTACTACTCTAGGGTCCTTATTCAAACTTGAAAATAAACTTGTCCATCGGTGACAAACTTTCTCCTTATTAATTCTGTTTGGAGTGCACAGCTCCCACATAACCATGTACAGGATTACATTACACAGGGTTTATCTGGAAATCCTTCAAAAATCTTGCAGTTTTGGAACTTTCATTTGAGCCACATCGTCGAAGTCTATGAAATAACATAAGACAGACTTCTCAGGCTATGTTGTGTGTCAGAACCCAATGAATCATGATTAGTGCTTCATTTTATAGTTCCCGTGAGCAGCTTTCTATCAGACTGTTATTATTTTACCTCCCCACTCATTTTGACACGTTCACTTTCCAGTCCAACAGAGACGATGTGTAAAGAGCTCACTTGAAATGGAGCCTGAACCCTCAGAGTAAGCCAGACAAAAAGGCGCAGAGCAGAACTCATAGATCATCCTGCTGTTTGTAAAGTGATATTGCTTAAATTATCTACTTAATATGACTGCGATTTATCAATATAACATCTCGTAGGAGTTGCTTTTATTGAAAATACCTTCCACAAATAAATTGATTTACCTTCTTAATTTCAACCACACATTTCTGTTTCTACAGATCCTTTGCAAAAAATGTAAACAAAAAAGTGCAAGATATCCATGTGGTTAATAATCTGCATAGCAAAAAGTTACCATGTGTTAGGTACATTGGTAGGTTCTTCTGGATTCAATAACTGTAGTTTTTTCAGGACAATGTAACTTTTACATCAAACACAAATGAGTATTATTGTGACAATTTTTAAAACTGAATTCTTGTATTTTTTATACGATTTTGAAGAAACGTTACTATGTTGGATGAGTTAAATGGATTGGAATTAGCAACTATGTCTCTTCAAAGTAACAGTACAAAAACATGAAAACAACTGAAACTGAAACCTCAATGGCTGGAGGATGAAATTTTGTCAGATTTGTAATTTGTTGTAGTGTATAACAAGCCCTTATAATGGTTGATTAAAAACATGCCTGTTATATAATGCCTTAGTGTTCATGTCTTTGAACCTGTATCATTAATACAACTATTTAGTGACACAACCAGTTAGTCTACACTGCCATGATTACACAGTAGTATTATGTTACATTCCCAGCCTACAACTGAGTTTTAGTAAATATAAGCACTGCTGTTTCATTTTTCCAAACTTTTAATAAATGGGCGCTACTTTTATAAGCAGTAAGGTCAGCATGCCGACAGATGTGAGGTGTCACAGGAACAGCAAGTCACTGTGAAGCACTGGCCAGGGGAAGAGAGGAAGAGGAGAGGAGAGGTAATGAAGGTGTAATTTGCTAACCATCTGTGAGGTGCCTGGCTGCCCCGGGGGTTTCCTCCCCTCCGGAACTCCCCCTCCGCAGGGGCACAGGTGCTGCAGAGAAGAGGAGGAGGAGCGGGCGACTGGTAAAGAAGGAAGGGAGGGGTTAGGTAGGAAACATAAAGGAATAAAAAAGTGGACAGAGAGTGAAGACAGATGAGGATAGCTGGAGAAACCAGCAAAAGAGAGGTTTATGGGGGTAGAAGATACTTTGGTGCTGTAGTGGTAGAAGTTTCCTTGTTAAATTTCCCCAAAAACATTATTGCTTTAAGTACATTACAAAACAACAACATAAAACAATATTCAAGAGAAGGTATGTCTGTTACTTCTAAAAAAAATTACAACACTGGTTCAGTTTTCATTTTGAAAATGGGGCAGGAAGTGGTTTGTTTCTGAACCACTTTGCCCAAGCACCCTTCACCAGTTCAACTCTTTCACTTGTTTATGCCTTTACTATGCCACAGCCAAGCCAATTTCCTTTCCATCAAACCCTCCATCTTCATCCCTCACCTCCTACTTTTCATCCTTAAGCTCTGCTATAACTCACCACGATGACTTCCTCCCTTCCCATTAAATCCCATTCCACCACAGTCATCCTCCCTTCAGATAACTTCTCATCTGCTGTTTCACATTAAAAAAGATTAACCATGGCTAATGTAATTTCATACCGTTAAGTGTTGTTTTGAGTACTGAAATAAAAACAATGTCAGTCGTAGTTTCAGCCATCAATGTTATTTTAGTTTACTTATTGATTGTGACAGTTATTCAGCTGCTGTTCTGAGGTACCGTCAGATTTGTTAGTACAAACAGCAATAGCAACCACAGCTAATAATACTAAAAAATTGCCCACCTATTGAAACTCTAACTTCATTAACAAACATTATTCAAAGGAAATGGTGCTTTCATATTGAATCTAAAACAAAATTAAAGCTGCAAGCAGCGATGAATGGGCCCTCGCCCCCTCCATACATGTCGATCTACAGATACAATAGGGCTTCATGCTGGTCAGCGCTCGGGCCCTAATTAACCTTGTTTTGTTCTAATTTGAGTGCTGGATTGTTTTTACAAGTCATGTTTATTCACCTTAGCATAGCTAGATAGTGATACACACAACAAGGTGCCAGACTAATTTTAACACACAGTTGTGTGATGTTATTTGGAAATCAGGTCCAGTCTATCTGTTATTTTACTCACCCTTTTAAAGCAGTGTTAAAGCTTCAACATTATTATATACCATAGCGACATCTTACAGCAGCTAATCCTACCTTGGAGGCTTGGTACAAGAATAGTAGGCCAGAAATGCATTCATGTAGCCTATTGATTAAACCCTTGAGCTCCCACCCCTGACTTTGGCCTCCCCTGATTGGTTAGAGGGGTGACTTGAGAGAGGAATATTTTTGCAGTGCTGCCGGACTTTTCAGACTTTTCTTATGAACCTCGGCCACATAAGTCTTTGGCAATACCTCTACACATTAATACGTACTTTGAAGCATACTTCAGCTAAAACATATAAGAAAAACCCTACATTATAGCTTTAACTGCATTAACTGCAGCCACCTGGGGGAATATGGCGAATGCTTTAGCAAACAGTTGCCTATGTGAGTTACAAGTTTCGCAAACAAGGAACACCGTTAGCATTCATTTGGAGTCATGTGTCTAGCCAACTGATATAGTAAATATAAGTGCAATAATAACTCTTAGTCTCCACCAACTCCTAAGGAAAATATCGGTCTTTTTAGTTCCTAAATGCTCCACTATGCTAGTTGTCACCTTGTTGCTTACTTTGCTATCTGCCATTTGGTGCCTAGAGTGGGTAAACCTGAGCTTTTTGCTCAAACAATTAGGTGAAAGATGCTGAAACGCCTTGTAACGCTAAGGGGAACAGCTAAGACAGGCAATGATTCTCCGTGAGTTTCTTAACTTCAAGTAACTGTAAATTGTATTAAACCCCAGCAGAAAAAAAACTGGCTATACACAACTAAGCCTGCACAAAACCACATTTCTGCTTAACACAAATCCTCCGAAATCATATCCATCCATCCAAATACCCTTGTATCTCTGCCCTTAACCCCCATCTCACCCTGTAAAGCCCCCACTTCCCCTTGAACATGCAGGCTGGTGGAGGTGGTGGTGGTGGCTGGGCTCCTTCCTGCTTTGAATCGCTCCAGTCAGCCGTGTTGCCTCTGACTGCCTCTCTCTGAGGGGCATATAATGGCTTTAAGACGCCCTGGCTTCCTCCATAATGACTGCTTCCTCTGGTCTTGTCCTGTCCTGGCTGGCTGGATGTGTGGGTGGTTGACTGGCCAGCTGAAAGGCTGACCAGCGCTTAGCTCACATCTACAGTATCACTACAAACAAAACAACTGTCTCACAGAGTCTGTCCCCTGTAGGCCTATCATAGTTTCTGTTTTGGTTTGTATTTCACTGTCTAATGGGTAGCCTACATTTTCTGCAGACTATACGTTTTAGTGCTACTATAGCAAAAGTTGAATAAAAAAATTAGAAAAAGTTTCAAGCAATTTCCAAACTTTTTTCTTGTGTCTCCTTGCTTAGTGTTGATCTTTGTTGAGGTATTTTTGTGACACAAGCTGCTGTTGCAAACAGCTGTTTGCTGGCAGATTATTTAAGTAGCAAACGTGAACTCCCACTAACTGACTGGATGGCTTACAGATTGACTTAGTTGTCTTGTTGGTTAACTGACCGGATGGATGAGTGCTTTACTGCCTGGCTCTTTGACTGACTGGCTGATTAAAAGCTGGCTCCTTAAGTAGCTGACTTATTGGCTGTGGAATGCAGCAGGTGGTTCAAAATCTGAATGGGCTTTACTGGTCTGTGTGTGTGTGTGTGTGTGTGTGTGTGTGTGTGTGTGTGTGTGTGTGTGTGTGTGTGTGTGTGTGTGTGTGTGTGTGTGTGTGTGTGTGTGTGTTTGTGTGTATGTGTGTGTGTCTGAGTGCATGTTTTTTCCCATGGTTGAAGCCATTGAGCTTTTCTGCAGGCCCTCCGATTGCTGCTCTAATCTGGCATGTTTCACATTCCCAATTTCCTCCACTGATGCATGACTCTTCCACTGTGTGAGACTGCAGAAAGGAAAGTACGACAACTGGCTGTTTTGCTGTCTGCTGTGCCCACTTATTCTCTTTCTACCTGTCTTTCTCTAAATTACTGGAGCTATTCCTTCTTGCTCAGAAATCCACATAATATATATTCTATTTTCATCTTATTTTCGTTTTACATATGGTTAGACGTACGCAATATTACATTAAACAATATAAATGATAATAAAATGACCTGCAACAGTGGAACCTGCAACCATAGTCTGCATAGGTCAAGGATGGTTAAATAAACAGGAAAAACATAACAGAGAGGGGGTTACGAATGAGAGAATAGCTGTTACAAGCTATAAGTTATAAGGGTTCTTTAGTTCCTTAGGTCCTGAGTTTTATAAGGTATACTGTCACATGGCACGTGGACATGCTACGAAGATATTACATAAACTAACATTCACAAAAGACATAAAATGTAGTATGTGTACAGGAAGAAATGCTTAAAAACCCTATAAAGAAGCTACTTTAATAAAGAAACCTTAGTTATGTGATGTGTCTGGGCATATAAACTGCTCTCTAGTCTAGACTTTAGAAAACGTTTAAACAGTGAGAGCTACCTAACCAACTACAATTCAGAGTGACCTGAACCTCGGATTTTAACCTGTGACCTGAAGTTATGAGGTGACCTGTGTTACTTTTAGGCTTTTCAGATACATGTTTTATAGCCTAAACCTTTTTGTTTTGGAAAAGCTTGTACATAATTTCTCACATCAGTGGGCAAATATAGATCGTTTTTGCTTTGGCTTATTCCAAATGTTTCAAATATTATACCACTGAAACAAAAAACCCAGAATGCACTTGAATTAAACCACGTCTTTCCTCAAAGTGACACCAATGTAATGAAGAAACATATTGGGAAATCTGCCACAAGGCAAAGTGGTCATACAGAACAGATCTGTAAAATGTTCATGGGGCTATGTTTTGGCACTCAAACCACATATTGGTTATGGTAATGACTAAGATCTTGGTTATATTTTGAAAAAAATCAAAAAAGTGAAACACAACAGACAAGATGCATTTGTTTTATTAACAATTAACTGAAACCACAGTCCTTCCCTGTCCTTTACCCAAGTGCTTTTGTTGCCTAAATCGAAATTGTTTGTGTTACAAAAACTGCTGGATTTCTTACTTTCTACTTGATGGCTGTTCACATGGAATTCGATCCAGGTGGGATACTTTTCTCTCAACAACATACTTGGCAAAACAATAGTGATACAGTCTATAAAAATAATTGCTAAGAGACGGTGTTGCTTGAGTTATACATTAATGTACACACATATGAGCACATGAAGCTGGAAAACACCAACATAATCACAAGTGTTCATGAGCAAAGACACATACACCCACACATACAGATCCATTTGATCATTAGGTAAACAAAGGGCAGCGGAAGCTAGGGAACACTCTATCAGCAGGCTATCTACAGTACTGTTGACTCTACCGTCCCTTATCTGTTACATGAACTCTACACTGTCACATAAACATGTTCTTTGTGTGTGTGTGTGTGTGTGTGTGTGTGTGTGTGTGTGTGTGTGTGTGTGTACGTGTGTGTGTGTGCATGTTGAATATTCGTCTACACAATCATAAATATACTGAATGAATGTATAGAATGTGTATTTCTGTGGATAAAGACTGTATATGTACCAGTATATATTCGTGTGTGTATATATTTGTGTGTGTGTGTGGGCGGGTGAAAACTGTGGAACACGTCATCGTGCTTAATCACTAATGGAAACACACTTTGTAGCTGTCTATCATTGACTGCAAATATGGCTAATGCGTCTCCACTTCCTACCGCTTTGCAAAAAGTGAAGCCAAAATATCTCCTTTCTAGCAGCTGCCATATTACTTGTGTGATGTTATTTGGAGCCAGAATATGTGCAGTAGAGTTGGGCACGCGCCTTTGTTGGTCCCACCCCCTGACGGAGGTTTGAGAGTGGCTGCCATAGCTATCAATTAATGATGTCAAACCCCATTTTTACATCTTTAAATAACTTATTTAAAAAAATCTCATCTGTATAACTAGCATTTGGACAAAGAACATGATAAGAGTGACCTAAAATGACAGAAGCCATCTTATGGAAAAGTTTATTTGACATATACCTTTTGGTTTGGCTCATATCACATTCACTAAGATGGAGATGGAGGGGGTGGGAATTACAAGCTATACTGCAGCCAACCAGGGCACGATTAAGCTGTTTTGGCTTCACTTTTGGGGTGCTGTCATGACTTTTCATATTCATACACAGTCAA
Organism: Scomber japonicus; assembly: GCF_027409825.1. Classification (NCBI taxonomy): domain Eukaryota; kingdom Metazoa; phylum Chordata; class Actinopteri; order Scombriformes; family Scombridae; genus Scomber; species Scomber japonicus. The sequence goes on along the minus strand of NC_070590.1, from coordinate 12,406,696 downwards.
TTGTCTCTATACATACTTTATACATACTTTGACATAAAATGTGCTAAACTGTATTTTTTGTTGTGTTGGTAAATGGTTCGTTGTACCTTTACCTTTTGAAAGAAACGGGCTAGCTGTTTCTTCCTGAGTTCCTTCTTCCAGTTTTTATGCTAAGCTAAGCTAACTGGCTCCAGCTTTACATTTACCAGACAAATATGAAAGTGATATCAATTATTTCATCTAACTCTGAGAAAGAAAGTAAATAAACCCACATTTCAAACTGTTCTTTCAATTTTTTTTGCTGCAAATCAATCAAAGAGTTGTAAAACACACTGAAATGTTTTACAGTCAAAAGTGCAGCTGATTGAGACTACTAGAAATGTTTCACTTCCTGCTTACTTGCTTGATTGCATAGTGATGTACAAAGAACAGGTGTTGTGCAGTTCATTCAAGGATATCCCAAAGGGAAAACCAAATACATTAGATTCCTGCTTCAGCAACTATGTCAACTTTTCCCAGGACAGTAGGTTATCAGCATGACTGGCCACATTACAGGATAACTGGAGTAACGTTCATGTCATGTAAATAAAAAAGATCAATATACATTATAATCTGATCCCAAATCCGTCAGAATTATCATATGTATAAAGTTGACCAGTAGACCACATTTTTTATCACAATTGAACAATGATTTTCTTTATTTGTTGCTTTCCGTTTAAATACACCTCTCTTGTTCTGTCCTTCTCCCTTTTCCCAACCCAGTCCCTCTCCCTCTGTCCCATCCTCCATGCTAAATGAGAACCAGACGTTCAACAGACCTAATCAAGATGTCCTCAGTTGAATGAGCCTTATTATGGGATGGGTAAACAGAGAGTTCCGATGTTGCCGGGGGGATAAAGTCCCGGGACAAAGCAGGGTTGATTGAAAGAAACGATACCGACATCACACATGTGTCAGTTACAAGTCGTAACCTACAGCTACCATTTGTTGATGTCTGAGAAGGAGGATATTTTTGTGCACAGATAATTATGTTTTATGGAAATTATCAGCATAATTGGAGCTTTAATTCAACCAATAAGGTCAAAGCAAAGCTTACTGTTGAATAACATACCTTGCAATAGTAACTTATTTGTGTGTTGTAACGCTCTTGAACTCTCTTGGGATTGCAAGAGGGGTTTTTGTGGGCCAGAGTTTCCTGTGGATCGCTGATTTGAGTGCTCCTGCTGTAAACTTTAAGCTGTGCTTGTTTTGTCCTGAATGATGAGAGGCCATTCAAACTAACAACTTGTAGGCTAAAGACTCTCCAGCTGGTCCAGAATGCAGCTGCTTGCATACTGACAAAAACTAGAAAGAGAGATCATATTACTCCTATTTTAGCTTTGCTGCATTGGCTTCCTGTAAAATCTAGAATAGAATTCAAAATCCTTCTCCTCACTTTCAAAGTTCTTAATGATCAGGCTCCATCATATCTTAAAGAGCTTATAGTACCTTATGTACCTACCAGAACACTGTGCTCCCAGCATACAGGTCTACTTGTGGTTCCTAGTATCTAAAAGTAGAACAGGAGGTAGAGCCTTCAGATATCAGGATCCTCTCCTGTGGAACCATCTTCCAGATTCGGTCCGGGGGCAGACACCCTCTCTTAAGAGTAGGTTTAAAACTTTCCTTTTTGATAAAGCTTATAGTTAGGGCCAGCCAGGCTTGTCCTGGACCAGCTCCTTGTTTTTGATGCTATAGGCTGGGGGACTCCCACTCCCATGATGCACTAATCTCCTTTCTCTTCTCTCCTCCTCCCTCTCTCTCTTTATCCATCTATCTATAATCCATTAACATTCATTTACTATTAATGAATTCACTAACCTAAACCCCGGAGTTGTCTGTGCTCTCTCGTCTCACAGGTAACCCGGGGCTGTAAACGTCGGGATGACAGATTCCAGTCCCGTACCTTCTAACTTCAATGTTGATTTTCAATGTGCTTTTCTTTCTCCTATCCTTTTTCTCTCTCCTCTCAACCCCAACCGGTCGAGGCAGATGGCCGCCCACTTTGAGTCTGGTTCTGCCTGAGGTTTCTTCCCGTTAAAAGGGAGTTTTTTCTTGCCACTGTCACCAAGTGCTTGCTCATGTGGGAATGTTGGGTCTCTTTAAATTAAAGAGTACAGTTTAGACCTGCTCTATGTGTAAAGTGCCTTGTGATTTGGCACTATATAAATAAAGATTGATTGATTGATTGATTGATTGATTGATAGATTAAAGCATGGCTGTAAAACACAGGGTGGTGAGTGTGCTCTTGAGTATGGATCACTATGCAACTCAGATTCCTCATTGCAGACATCTAACCCTGAAAATTCACTAAGAGAAAAGTTGTCTCTGTCTGAAGATGAATATTTCACAGGATGTCCAGTCTGTGAGTCAGCGAGCAGATTAGCCAACTGCCCTTTAAGTGAATAACACGACATACGTCATATACACTAACTGACGTCTTTGCTGCCACCACTGTGTAGGGTGGCTTTATTTACCCAAAGCATAAACAACTGACCACCCCCACCCCCAAACATAGCACATTTTTTATTTATCATCAATGGAAGGACAGATCAGTGTTATTCTTGTTGATCTGCAATACTACATTTTTCATTTACTATGTGATACAGTAGACTTGTGAAGGTTCTACCTGTTTTCATTAACCTACCTATCTACCTACTATGTTGTTTTTTTCCCCGTAACAGTTATTGGGGAGGTCATGGTGAGCAGAGGGTTTGCACTGTGTTACCGAAATGCTGAAAAAGCTAAAAAAACAGCCACTAAAACTAAATGTAACCACTATCTGCACCTGTGTATTCTCTGTCATCTATCTCTCCTCTCCATGTTGTCTGTTCTTTGCTCTTGTGCTTCTCTTGAAAGTGTCTTTAACGTCCTGTGGGCCTTGGGAAAATCTCTGTCCCACATTAGTCTGGAAGTCCAGCAGTAGGGAGGGTTTTTCTTGCATGCATGTGTGTTTGGTAAACATGAGAGGAAACTCTACTGTGACTGTATTGTGCATTTATGTTTTTAGTATGCATTAAGCCTTTGTTTTGTAGATGCACATCAAATATTCTTCATACTACTGAATAAGTTTGTAGTATGTGTTTTAAGATGCACTGGTTACACAAAGGTTCACGTTAGGGTTTCTAAAAGTCTCTCAACTTTCTTTCTTTTTTGTGCTATTCTTCACAGGAAACGAAAGAATAATACCAAAGTACCAAAGTATGATCAAACAAACCACAGAAATTATCAACCAATCCTGTGTGACCCCAGTCTGGAGTTTAGAGCTGCAAGCCTAACTCAGCTGAATCACCAAGAGCAACAATTAGGTTTTTATAAAAACTACGTTCCCCACTGTGGCTTCTCTGTTTACTGCAGCTCAACTGGTAGTCAAACAGAAAGCCCTTATCATAGGTAAACACTAAGTGGCCACTCAGCCATCCGGCTACAGAGATAGGCATGGAGAGATAAACATCTCTGTAACACAGAGCCGCGTTCAAATCGAATTTCCGCTCTCCGATTTGGAGGCTTGTTTATATCCAAAAGCATCTGGAATATTAACATGCCCTTGAAAGAATTTCCTGGCATGCCTCATGCAGTGACCACATGCGTCTTTGAGTGCCATATTAGTGCGAGTGTGCGCATGTGTAGCAGGCTGGTCCCAGAGTGTGTGTGAATATATTTCTCATTGTGTGAGTGTACATTTGTAAACATGTTTCTGTTTTATGTATTGTGTGTGCATCTCTGTATGTTTCAGCTTGTAAATACATGTGCAGAGCCTCTAAAATATAAGGGCATTTGACAAAATTTACACTACTTTTTAAAAATCTTTCCCACTTGTTTAAATAGTCTACTTTATGTTTCCAAATGTTTTCAGTTGTTTTCTCCTTAAGGTTAAGTCTTGTGCAGTTATATTTTAGTGTTTTTCTTACTGTCAACAAGTTTTATGAAAGGACCAAACCCAAAAATGTAGTAGTCCATCACTCATTACTTTTTGACTTGTCACGTCTGTAACCACAGGCCCATTTATTCCTACTGAGACCAAAATCCTTAAAAAAAGGCTCACAAATATACAGTATATTTTCATTTAAAAAAAGACTGAATAATCTCTTAAAACAGCTGTCCACTTTAGCTTTTAGCAAACTTTACTCAAACAAGGGAGTGGATTTTGGTGCTATAATCAGTATGTACAGCAGCAGGATGGCATATGTGGGGTTGACTCAAAATAAACTACAGTCACTATGTTCATTATAGGAATAAATGAAGGAACATGTCACTCAGGCAATAGTGTGAGTGATTGAAAAGTTTTGAGTTTGTGTTTTGTGTCTCTGGCACGGAGGAATGAGCTGTATCATTGTTGGTATTGATGTTTTCATGGGATTTGTGAACAAAAAGAAAACATATAGAATATCATCATCCTTCTAGTTCAGTGTAAAACATTTTGAGCAGCTTTTTTTTGTCTGAACAACACCTGTTCTCATGTGACACACATACAGAGTGGACAATTATTTCCTCAAACCCACAATGGTTGTGTAAAATTTGAGCATGACTCAAATGAACTTAACTTAAATCATATACAGCTTCATAAAGACTTCAGATCTGGGGCTATTTTGGGCATGTGCGTACCACACAAATTCGGTTTCTCACAATGAGGCTGGTACAAGAAAAGGCTGAAGAGAGAGGAACATTGTAAAAAATCTAAAAACAACTCCCTTCTTGCTTATTTTGCTCTTGTTTTCCTGCTGCACACCAGTTTTTCATTTCAGGGAGGGATGGAGGAATGGAGGGATGGAGCAAGGAGAGGAAGGCAGGATGGAGTGCGTAGTGCTTACAGTATTTATAGCCCGGTGTTCTGACCAAAATTATCAGTGTACCACAAAATAACTTCCTCTGGCCTCACCGCCAAATAACAGGAAGCCTTCAATTGTGCGTATTTATTAATTTTATCGCACACACATGCACTCACACAGACACACATAGTGGTGCACAGGCTGAATTGTACTCATACAAGCAGCTCACAGATACAGCACACGAAAATATACTGTTGTGTACATACACACGTACACACACACAAACACAAACACACACACACAGACATATGTAGTGAGGGTTTGCTGTCTTTATAAATAGAGCAACTCCTGGAACTCTGCAAAGTCGGCTGTGTAAACTTCCTCCACTTTCTGGAGTCGTTTTTTTCTTTGTATTCACAAAATCTCTCTTTCTCTCCCTCAGTCTCTCCTTTCTGTCTGTCGCTCTGATGCACATACCGATGGACACATGCGACCAAGTATGAGCACACGTGGAAACACACAAACATGCGCACACTCTTAAAGTCTGGCCTCCATTAGAGAGCCTTTCAGTGGAGTTTGGTTGGGAGGGGGGCGGGGGTCAAAGGTGAGAGTGTGTTAATGGGTGACGTGGGAGGTCTTTTCTGCTTGGCTGACCATCATTGCCATGTGCACACACACACACACACACACAAACACACACACACACACATTTATATATATATTGCAAATTATACTTAAATATACCTTATCTCTTTTCCATCACACCTCTCTGCCTCTTTCTTTTCTTCTCTCTTTGTGTTGTGCCATTGGGTCTGTAAATCACATGTTGGATGTTTCAACGCAGCACAAAATACAATTGCAGACGCTGCACCTGGTAGACATGTTAGCGAGCGTGTGCACATGTGCAGCTGTGTGTGTACATGTGACGATGTGTGCATGCATGCCAGCTGGTGATTCTATAATGCCAAACATGCTTACATTACTCCTGTTTAAACAAAAGCAGTCATATAGGGTGTCAACTGTCAAGTGAATTTACATTAATGGGAATATTTTGGTATCATCTCTGCAAAACAGTAGGTCATCAAAAGAGTCCAAAACCAAAACAGTGTAAAATTATTTTTTATTTCACAATGGTATAAAGACAAAGAAAAGGTGCAAAATCTCACATGTGATAGACTTTCTGTTTTTCAACTAATCGATATGAGTAAAATCAGTTATACTAAATATATATAGCATTCTGTGAGTACTGGTCATTAGTGCTGTGAGACAAATGCTACATCCAAGCTATGCCGGCAGAATTGGCCCATTGCACATGCATGTTACTATTTTTGAGAAATTCCTGATATCTGAGACTTAAAACCCAACAAGGAAACTGGTGTAAATGTATTTAAAGTATGCATAATGTGGATATTGATTGACAGCTGTGGTTGACAGTTTGCTCCCCTGCTGCCCCACCAGACTTTGGTAAGTTTACCTGGCCTGTTAGCAATATTTAGCTAAAGTAGCTAATGTTAGCCCATGTGTGCAACACTTGGTGTTCCCCATTAGCTATCATGTACTTTGGTCTTAGGTAGCGGGGGCATGTTTCCAAAGATTGAAAGGCAACATCCTGTACTCCACACATAGAAGGTCCTGGCTCTAAACAGAAAAGATGTAGCTGACCATAAGCAGCAACTCTGGGTTTCAAACTGGTTCCAATACAACCAATGTAACGTTTCTATATGCAGTCTATGGCATAGCACTATTCTCTATGTTTTGTTTTTCATGCATTAAAGGACAAGTGTCCAGGATTTAGTGGTATCTATCCCCTCCCTCTTTCCCTTACAAATGTGCAGGAGAATCTACGGGGGCTGTGACACTCTCGAAAAACGTGAAAGGCCCTGTCTAGAGCCAGTGTTGTGTGTACATTCTGGACGATTTCAGTTTTTATTATCAGGTTATTATACACTATTAAAACATACTTATGAATATTATATTAGCTACATTTCTGACATTTGATCTCCCTAAATCCTACGCACTGGTCCTTTAACACTGAATAGTCATGTCAGGCAAAGTAAACAATTAGCTGTTTGGTTTTGTTATGTAAGTATCGTGCAGAGTTGAAATCTCACTCAGCTGGTGCCCTTGAATGTGCCTCCTTGTGAGTGTGTCTGTTTCCTCACCCAGGTGAGTGCATTATCTGTGTGTGTGTGTGAGGGTGTGCGTGTGTATGTGTGTGAAAGAGGAGTTGGCTGAGGTTGCGTAATCACCATGTGCCTGGGTGCCTGGAGCAGGCAGCTCGTTAACCTGCCTTCCTTCCTGCTGTCACCTCAAACTAAATAAACACAGAGGCTATCTGCTTTGCATGCACATGTGCACTAGCACACACACACACACACACACACACACACACACACACACACACACACGCACACACAGATGCCCACATTCACACTTGTATTCATGTACGTGGACATTTCTCTCTGTTTCGAGTGCACAATCATGTTTGCATGTAGGTAACCGGAGGCTCCCTCTCCCTTAGAGGAGGACAGATCATATATCTCTTTCTGATCACAAACACACACACACACACACACACACACACACACACACACACACACACACACACACACACACACACACACACACACACACACACACACACACACACAAACTGAGCTTTTATTTACCCTGTGGGGAGGATGTTACAGTTAGGATGGGATACAACATGTCATTGAGGAATCCTGCCTCCCTGACAGTTAAAAACAAACTGCCGGGTCTCTCTGGACTTTAACCTCTGCTTAGTGTTTTTCAGCGGGTGGCTTATTGGCACCCAGCAGTGGTTTGCAATTGTTGTGACAGGGCAACCTAGATGTTATGAAAATAAGACGTGAAGTGTTAGGCCAGGCCAACACTTGTTACTTGATCCAAAAATCACTGAAATGATACTAAAAGTTTTTAATCAGGAGTTGTTGTGTTTGGTTGTCCTTTGAGCAAACATGGCTGTAAATACTTCATGAGTAAACAGTGACAGAAAGCCGACCTCTTAAGTTTACTGCAACACAGCAGGCTTACGTCATTGTTTTCCAAAAGCTCTGTTTCCACATCCACACTCATATGTGAGGCCCCTTTTCTTTATATTCATGCACTTTTAAAAATGTTCACATTTTTAAAAAAATCTCGGTTTTTGAGTGTTAAAAAGTGATGAGATGAAATTTAGTTTGCATATAAGTCAAGATAGAGTATATTAAATGACAGTGTAAAAACAGCTGAGATAACACTTCACCATTGTGTCTTATAATTTGGAGATGAGTTGATGAGCACAGGACATTTTTTCTTATTTGACATAATCTTTAATGTTTCACTTTCTTCATTTTGAGGCCTTTGAATCTACATAACACCCACTTTGAAACTTCAGCTTTTCATTCTACAAACACAAAACATATCAAACCACATGTAACGAAGCCACATCAAGGGCTCATGTTTGTTTCATAAAAAATAATGACATTAACATACCCCCTTCTTATTTCTTTATTTGGACCCCTTATTTCAGCTTTAATCTTCAGTTGAGTTTCACATTAGTTTCTGTCTTTTAAAAATAACACAGGAACATGGGGGAGGACTAGCAGTGGAAGCATTAATAAACAAAGAAATAAATAATGTTTATTGCGAGCCAGACATCACAGTGGGTTTATGGCTGGACTGTAAACTGGAAGACCCGGCTTAGAATTTACATAATTACTTCCTGGTGTAAATTACTCACCCCCTCCCTCTCCCACTCAGCCTCTCTCTTTCTTCCCTCTCTCTTTCTCTGGGTCACGTCATTACTTCTACCCATACCAGCAACAGTATGCATTTTCTTAGTACCAGCTATCACTTATGGACAAAGTATTTCTGGATATATTTGCATGTTTGCATTTATTAATTCTATTTTCAGTAAGGTAGTGTGTTCCCTAATGGAAAAAACTACAACAGTAAGGCTAAACTTAGATGCACAACAGAACGGGAGGAACTTCTGATAAAAAAGTGGAAAAAATGGTGCTGAAGCTCATAAAAAACAGAGTAAAAAAACAAACAACTAAATGTCAGTAGCAATGCAGTGCAGCGATGTACATTTTTATGCTACTGATTTGATTTGTAACTATTTTTTTGAGACAAATGTAATGATACCTAAATTACATCTATCATCAACATAATGAGGAAATCATTTTAATGAACGTATCTGCCATGCCAATCATATCTGTGAAATTCACATACAGTAGCATGTATTTAATTTGCTTTCCCAACAATATCTGCTATCCAAAGCATTATTCAAATTTGTATTCATTTCAATCTTATGTAATCTTCATGTCATTTGTGAAGCTTTAAACCTGATCATTGTTACTTGTGGCTTAAATGTTGACCGATTGAGCTGCTTTCTTCTATTGAGCTCTAAAAGGTTTGAACCCATATTGCCACTTGTGGCTATATTTTCTGATTATGTTTGAGTACCCAAATCACTTGGTTATGGTTAAGAAAACATTGTGGTCTTGGTTAAATATTAAAAAAAAACTCTATCACACAAAGACTTGAAGTACTTGCTACACATTGTCACTCAGCATAATTCAAGCTGCAATTACTCTTTGGTATACACAGACTTGCTGTCTGGAACAAACAGTTATCCCCAAAAAACAACTTATAAGCATTTTCTGATTTTATGGTTATGATTTGGTTCAGACAACTAAAACTTTTGGTTAACAAGCTTAATGTTTACGTGAAAATCAATATTTACTTGTTGAGATGAGACACTCCAACACCCTCAATGTGTGTGTGTGTTGTTGTTGTTGTAATTGCAGTGTTAATACAAACATGATATATTCCATCATAATTTATAATGCCATAACAAGCACTGTTTGCAAAATTGCATGAGACTGCCTGTTTTGCATTTGAGCAAACCAATGCTAGTGTGCTATTGTTCTACTGGTGGGAACAGTTTCTTAAGGTAACAAGATAATATGAAAAATGGGACTCTTTTTTGGGGGGCATCTTCTGCACAGCCGGGAGGTTGCAAATCATTGGTATGCATGCATCGTATACCACTGGGCCATGGAAACGCATGTCTTTACTGTTACATTTGTAGAATTTCCTGCTAGGTATTATTGCTATTGCTTTATCTCACCATTATTACCCTTTTCTAATATGTCCTTGATCAGTGAGATACTATTCATACATCTTGGGACTTGATCACATATCTGAAGAGATTCTATAGTGATAAATGTAAACAGACTCAGGCCTCACTCTCTCTAAAACATTACAAAAACATATCTGAGTAGAGCCATAAGCATTAGAAATCTCTTTTTTTCCTCAACAAAATAATGAAACATGCTTTACAATGCAGCCCTTCAGCTGCAGGCTGCGGGTAGTGCTTTTTGTCTCATCTCCGGGACTGAATTGTAAAGCATATGGTTAGGTTAGGTTGATGAAGGTCAGGGAACACAAGGACAAATTGCTAAATGAAACGTTTCTTCTTTGTTAGGTCAGACCATTCGCCTAAAGAAAAGGATGGAGGGAAGAACTGAGGACGACTTGGAAGGGAGAATGATGGCCTTCACTTTCTCCACCTTGTTTGCTCGGAGCACAAATGTACATCACTGTGGTCACTATACTCTTTTTTATTTTCTCCCTCTATTCTCTCTTGTCCTCAAATTTTCTTTGTCTCTCTCTCTCTCTCTCTCTCTCTCCCTCCTTTTTCACTCTTTCATTATTTCCAACCCTCCCTCCATGCCTCTCCCTTTCTCTGTTCTTCTTTCCCACTGGGACGACAGCCATGTGCTTTGGAAGGCCTCAGAGATGAAACCACACATTGGAGCTGTAGCAGGGGGTAGAAGAAGAAGAAGAAGAAGGCTCCAGAAAAAGCTCTGCTAGCGCTCCCGGCCAAGACACCGGCCAGAAACCAAACTGGATGTGGTGAAACTGTCAAATTACTTAAGGAAACTGCAGCAAAACCTCAGGAGGCAAAAAACAGAGCGGGAGAGAGGAGGTTTTTTTTTTCAATGTATTGCAAAACAAGTGAGGCAAAATGGTATTTGTAAAAGAATTTATGATTTTGAAAATCTACAGCAGACAGCTTAAATAAGCATGGGTTATGAGTGGGGAGGCCTGGCTATGAGAGAGCTCATTCTAGTTCCTTGGCACTAGTTGGTGACATTTAACAGACGCAGGTAGCACAAGTATAATGCTCTTGTAATGAAAATTACGTCTTTTTTTATAACCACATTTTCAAGTTACATTCAAGTTATTAGATAAAATGGGTGTCATAATGCAAAATTATATTTGTTGTACTTTGCAGAATAAATGTCAAGTTAAGAAGGTATTTTTATTCAACTAATTTAAAAAATGAATCAGTTCACTTAATTTGTCTGGCTGTCCACCCACACAAAGCCAGCTGAAGACAGACCATTTAAAAAAAGATGCTTTCCAAAGTTAAGAAACTTGAAGATGCTGGTCACATGTTAAAGTATTTACCATTAAAACAGTTGGTTTTGTGAAAAGCCTGACATGATTTTTATGTGATTTGGTGTGAAGCACATTCCAAAAGAATCTTTTTTTCTTTTTTTCTTTGGTTTTCAATGTGGGTGTAAGACTTAAAAAAAAAGACCAGAGAATATGAATGAAAGACATTTATTATTCATATTATTGTTGCCGTCTAAGTGCTG